>NC_058131.1:283113659-283117152 GCF_016433145.1 Gracilinanus agilis
CTTCCTCTCTTTTTCTCCCTCTTCTCGGTCTCTCTTCTCTCTTTCTCTTTCTGTGCCTCTCTCTTCTTTAACCGCCCCCCTTTCTTTGGTCTCGCTTTTTTTCTTCTCTCTCTCCCTCTCTGTTTCTGTCTTTCTTTTTTCCCTCTCTCTTTTCTCTCTCTTCTCCTTCCCTTTCTCTCTCTGTCACTGTCTTTCTGTGCTTGCCTGTCTCTGTCTCTCTTCCCCCCTCTCTCTTCCTCTCTCCCTCTTCTCTGTCTCTCTGTCTGTCTCTTCTCTCTTTCTCTTTCTGTGCCTCTCTCTTCTTCAATCCCCTCCTTTCTTTGGTCACTTTTTTCCCTCTCTCTCCCTCTCTTCTCCTCACTTCCTATGTTTCTGTGTCTTTCTTTTTTCCCCCTCTCTCTTTTCCTTCCCTTTCTCTCTCTGTCACTGTCTTTCTGTGCTTGCCTATCTCTGTCTCTCTTCCCCCACTTCTTTCCTCTCTTTGACTCTGTCTCTTTTTCTTTCTCCCCCTTTCCCACTTCTCCCTTTGCCTCTCTGTTTCTGTCTCCCTCTGTCTCTGTTTTTCTGTCTGACTCTAGTTGGTTTTTTTTGTCTCACTCTGCTTCTCTCTCTCTCTCTCTCTCTCTCTCTCTCTCTCTCTCTCTCTCTCTCCCTCTCCAGTTTCAAATTGGCCATCTTGGGCTTGAGCTAGTGGTGAGCTCCCACATTCAAGCAGAGAACATTAGGCATTCTGTGGGAAGAGAGCTGAGTCACTATGAATAGGTTCCCGGGAATAGTCGAAAAGGAAGGGGTAGCAAATATAGTATCCAAAGCAATTGCTGAGTGTCTTCTCTCTACTGACGCCCCCCATAAATACTGCTTTATTTTCTCTTTAGAATCAAAGACTTTCAGAGTTGGAAGGGACCAGAGAGGTCATCCAGCCCAATGGAGGCAATGCGGCGGTACAGGAAGAATGCTGAATTTGTAGCCAGAAAACTTGAACAGAGCTGGACTCAAATTCCAATTCTGTTCCTGATTACGTGTGTGTGTGTGTGTGTGTGTGTGTGTGTGTGTGTGTCTAAGCTTGGGAAAGTCACCTCTCAGGACCTCAGATTCCTCACCTATAAAATTAGGAGCCTAGAATAAATGCCTTCCAAAGTTCCTTCTAGCTCAAAATCCCCTGGTCCTTTAAACCTCTCACTCCCTGTAGCACTCTGTTCATACTCACAGGGATGCTGTTATTTGTCAATATAACAGGAGTGCTGGAGCTAAGCCTGGGCCTTGGCTACTTTGGGTGGGCACTGTGGGCAAGTAGAGCACTAGAATTAGCCTAAAATGCAGAGCCCCACTGAAAGGGAAAAAGTACAGGCTCAGCTCCATCACCTCTGTTACGTAGGTAATAACCATCTAGCCTTTCTCAGAAGATCACCAAGTGATGGAAAGCTGGCAATTACTCAGGGCAACCCTTTCCATGCTGGGTCAGCTTTGAATGTGGAAAAGCCCATCCTTATATTAAGGAGAAATCTTCTTCCTTGTGACTTTTACTACTGGTTCTAATTCCGTTTATCCCCTGGAGCCAGGTTAAGTCCCTCCTCTACCTGACCATTATTCACAGATTTGAACATGTCTCTCCACCCTTCTCCCCATAACCAACCAAGCCTTCTCTTCTCCAGAAGAGAACCATATGGGTTGCCTGACTTTTCCTTCTCTTTTCCTATATAGTATCTCTCCCCATTCTTCTTCTCCTATACTCTCTTTCCCTCTCTCCTGCTTTCCCCCTCTTCTTCTTCTCCTCTTACCTAGGTCTTAAGGGTACCCCTGGGTGTTGCTTAGGACTTCTGCTGCATCCAAGATTGCTAACTCCTGAAGTGTTGAAAGACTTGAGGGTCTATTCATTTAAGAAATAGTTAAAGCGAAGACACTCCTTCTCCCTAATACTCCCTCCCTTATTTTGTTTCATTTTATATTTTGGCATTAAATTATTATTTTATTTTCCCCGATTACATGTAAAAACAGTTGTTAACATTTTTCAAAGACTATTGAGTCTTAAATTCTCTCCCCCCCCCCTTCCCCCCCACCCACCCACAAACCCCGAGATAGACCCCCCCCACACACACACTTATTCTGTCCAAAGCTTCCCATCGTCTGAAGGAACACAAAAGTTCTGATTTCTCCACCCGAGATGTAGCTCTGGCTTCAAGAATCTCTTCAGTTCTGCCAGTGGATTGCATTCTACCCAGAAGTGGCTGCATTTCAGCACTCAGAGAAGTGACCCATACGGAGTGTCTATATAGAGCAAATATGTGATAGTGTAGGATGCTATAAACGTTTTATGACACCAAGTTTGGAATGACTGTATTACACAGTGGTAGAGGAGACATGAGTGAGTTATACAGGTCATTCCAAGCAAGTGGCAGTAAAAGTTTTATAGCATCCGACACTATTACATATTTGGGTTCTGCCTTTATTAGCTTCATTTTTTTTGTCCTTGTTTTTGTCTCCCTCTGCTTTTCCCTCTTTGAAGTGCAGTAGGTACTAGGAAGATGTGACACCATTGCTTAGTGACTATCTCAGGAGCAGCTGAGAGTCATCTTCCACAGTGGGCACAAGTTTATATCACGATTTGTGGAACACAATTATGTCCTTGTATGAACAGGGCATCCGAGTGTTTCAATGGCAATAGTTATTACAGTCGTACAGTACAAATCTACTTGAGTTTCTGTGCCCTGGCCTTCATCAAAATCAGGTACTGGGCCTGAATGAAATTTAATCAAGTCTGTCTCTCCTCACGGGTACCTTTGTGTGAGGTTTTCATGGGAATTTGTGTTTGTGGAGGGATTCTGTGTATTTGCTTCAGGCAAACCCTTGCATTCTCTTTGCCCAGCTGATAAGGCCCAACAAGGAAGGAGCAGTGTTGAGAAAAAGAAAGGAAGATCGACTTTGGAGCCTGGCGAAAAGCTTTTTCAGGCCAGTAGATTTCCCTGGGCTTATCTGCAAGACTGAAGTATTATTTGATACTTGTTGCAGGCAAATGTATTATGCAGGTTATGAACCAGTTCTCTCTTGCCGACATGGTGGTTTGTCACTTGTTCAGGAAAGGACCTGAGCAAAGGTTTACCTTTGGATAAGTAGGCCAGACCTCTATTCCCTGAAGGGAGAGGGTGTCTCTCTAAGGTGGTGTCAGAATGGGGAATATTCATCTGGTAACATCCCAGAAGGAAAGTTGGTTGTGTTACTTTTAAAGGAAATCTAAGACTATTCCTCCAGTGACCAGGGAAGTATGTCCCTGTTGCTCTGCCCATGCCTAGCTGAAGAGGAGGGGTAGAAGGAGAATTCCTGGGAAAAGTAATGAGAAAACACTTCTCCCCTAACCTGAAGTTGCTGAGCTAGCAACAGCCAGTTTCAGAACTGAGTAATTCACTGTGTGTTTATGAGAGAGAGAGAGAGAGAGAGAGAGAGAGAGAGAGAGAGAGAGAGAGAGAGAGAGAGAGAGACAAAGTGAGAGAGAGAGACA
>NC_058131.1:283117223-283169684 GCF_016433145.1 Gracilinanus agilis
AGAGAGAGAGAGAGAGAGAGAGAGAGAGAGAGAGAGAGAGAGAGAGAGAGAGAGAGATTTTGGGCAGGTCTTTGGACCCTAGGTTCCTCATTCTGATTCTGTTGACTCCCTTCTAAACCTAGAAACCTGGCTGAAATGCTTTTCCCTCCACACAGACTTCCCCAATCCTTTTGTTGACCTAAACTCTTAGACTTCATATGTTACTTTTTTCTTACATCTCCTTCATCTTCTTGTCATGTAATGTGGATGATAGTCACCTGGGCTGGTGTCTTTTCTCTCTACTAGACTGTAACCTCCATGAAGGAAGGAACTCTCTGTTATTCTAAACTTTTATCTCCCTTAATACCTTGCAAAAGGCTGTGTAACCAATGGGCACATTGCATATTTAATGAGTGAATAAACTAACAATTAATTCTATTAAAATATGTAAATAAGTTTTACCATAAAATAATCTACTGCTTGATATTAAAATACTTAAGGAGTTTGGACTAGATTATCTCTACAGTCCCTTACAGTTCTCATTCTGTGATCCTATGAGCTTTATCTTACACCTCATTTGCAAATACCCATCAGTCCCCTCCAATTCAAAAAGTCCTCCTGAGGGGATTATGGGGAGCATACACTTTCAGACACAGAAGGAAGAAAAATTCCTTCATTAGTTCTCAGGAACAGTATTGGAATATATCCCTGTTTTGATGCTTAATTCCTCTAGTAATTCTATAACATGTCTGTTTCTTAATCGTGTTCATCTTATCCCATCAGAAATTCTTTTTTATTCATTAAAACCCTTACCTTCCATCTTAGAATCAATTCTGTATAGGAGTTCAAAGGCAAAAGAGTGGTAAGGGCTAGACCATGGGAGTTAAGTGACTTTCCCAGGACAGCTAAGGCCACATTTAAACCCAGAACCTTCCATCTTTGGGCCTAGCTCTCCATCCACTGAGCTGCCTCGCTGCCCCCAAGATATTCTTATTACAAGGCCTTTTAAAATGATTGAATGGAAGAATGGGTCTGTTATCTTATCAATATATATGTTCCCAACAAAGACTGTGACCCTTTCATGTCTGTCTGTCTTGTGCAACTCTAATCCATACCTTCCCATAAATTTGCCACATTCACCCATTGCTTTGGTGGCTATTCTTAGTTCTCTCTTATTTCACAAGGATGGCAATGGAACACTTGGGCTGACCATCTATTATCACTCACTCTTCCCTTTAGAACCTGTCCATCTTCTTTCCAATATATTGGACCTAATTTCCAATTATTTTTGGGATAATTTCTTGATTATCTTGTCTCTCTCTACTTTTCCATCTTTGAAGTGCAGTAGGTACTAGGAAGATGTTTCTTCCTAATTTCTTGATTATCTTGTTTGATGACCTTCTAGTATTAATATCAGATGAAGCAAAAAATAGAGACGTGTGCTTGACAAAGTTGTTCACCAAAGTGATGGAGGAGATCCAGTTGACGCCCAGTTGAAGAGGGATTCTCTCTAGAAGATGAAATCCTCCAGGGGCTCCCATTTGTAGATGACATTGTATTGGTGGCATTGAGCCCTAGAACATATCTTGAAAGAGATCTGTGACCACTAAAAAAGAGTTTGGCCTGACTCTTCATGCAGGAAAACCCAAGTGAATGAAGAATAGATATTCAATTGCCCATAATGCCCAGATTATGGCATGGACCATCTAAATGGACTACCTAAAGAGCTTTCCTTCAGTATATCTATCTGGGATAGATAGCATAAACGGACAATGAAGTGGGCCCAGAACTAAGCAGTAGATAAGTACATTGGATTATCTTCAAGAAATTGCAAAGGAACTAGAATGACCTCCAGGAATTGATGCAGAGTGAAAGGAGCAGAACCAGGAGAATGTTGTGCACAGAGACGGATACACTGTGGTACAATTGAATGTAACAGACTTCTCTACTAGAAGCAATGCAATGATCCAGGACAATTCTGAGGGACTTATAAGAAAGAATGCTATCCACATCCAAAGAAAGAACTGTGGAAGGAGAAATACAGAAGAAAAACAACTGCTTGATCACATGGGTTGATGGGGGATATGATTGGGAATATAGACTCCAAGCAATCACCCTAGTGCAAATATCAATAATATGGAAATAGGTCTTGATCAATGACACACATAAAACCCAGTGGAACTGCTCACTGGCTATGGGAGGGGGATGAGAGGAGGGGAAGGAAAGAACATGAATCTTGTAACCATGGGAAAATATTCTTAATTAATTAATTAACTAAAATCCCCCCAAAAAATTATAAAAAAAGAAAAAAATTACAAAGGTCTTTGATACTAACCTTCTTTAAGAAACAAAAATGCAACTTTTTAGGATATGGACAGACCAATTGTCTACTGGTCATGTCTGGCTGCAAGTCATGAAACATTATAATCTCTGAATACTAGAAATAAGTATCACAAAGAGGATGGGAGAAAGGTGCATGGTGAGTGTGAGAGACTGCAGCATAGAACAAATAAAAAACTTTGAAGAATTAAAAGATAACCCCAGGATTTTTATCATCCAGATATAAAGGCAGGGAGACAAAGGGATGTTGAGAGTAAGAGAGAAAAGCTTGGTCTTGGTTAAAGTTGAGTAGAAAAGCACCTGCCCATTTTACTTTACTAGGAGTGCTTAGATAATAGGATCATACATTTAGATATTGAAGGGATATCAAAAGTTTTTAAGCCCAATCTCTTCATTTTATAGGTAAAGCCCAGAGAGGTTAAGTGTTTTCCCCAAGGTCACACAGGTCCTAAGTGCCAGAGCTGAGATTCAAATTGAGAATTTTATTTTGGATATAACACTAACCTACTATTCAAACCTTAGCCTCGGATGATGGAAATGGCCACTTCATCTTCAAGGCAGTCGAATGGAATGGTATTTATGATCATTCAACAAGGTAAGTTCCCAAAGAGTTCTATCAGGGCTGGATTGCTCCAAGCAGGAAGGAAGAACTGAACTTTCCCCCTGTAGACTTGTTGCATAACCTAATTTATTTCCTCTTTTCAAGGGAATAGAGGGATCAATGGATGTGGAAATTTGTTTAAACTCCGTGATTATGAATTGAAGGCAAGGAGAGGTAGCAAGAACATGATTCACAATAGCAATGTGAAATTGATTATTGATTGATTAGTAGTTAATAGTCTTAGTAATTGCAGTAATAATCATTGTAACCAATTTCCAAAGCTTAGACTTAGAACAATTTCTAGGCCTTGGTAGAAAAGTTTGAAATTTGGTAGGGTAAAGGGGGAAGGACATATTTATACAAAAATAATTAATACAGCTCTTTTTTGTGGTGGCAAAAAATTGGAAATTGAGGGGAGATCCATAATTTGGGGAATGAGTGAATGAATTATGGTATATGCTTGGAATTTCAGGATTTCAGAAAAAGCTGGAAAGACCTACATGAACTGATGCAGAGTGAAATAAACAGAACCAGGAAAACACTGTACACAGTAACAGAAATATTGTATGATGACCAACTGTGGAAGACTTAGCTATTCTCAGCAATAATGATCCAGGACAGTTCGGAAGGACTTATGACAAAGAAAGCTATCCACCTCAAGAGAAAGAACTGTTGGAGTTGGAAAGCAGATCAAAACATATCATTTTTCACTTTAGTTTGTGTTTTTATTTTGGGATTTCAGTTTTATATGAGTATTCTCTTACAACAATGATCAACATGGAAATATGTTTTTAATGATAATAGATGTAAAACCCAGATCAAATTGCTTGCCATCTCCAGGAGGGAGGAGGGAAGGAGGAAGACAATTTGGACCTTATAATTTTGAAAAACATATGTTGAAATTTGTTATTATATGTAATTGGGAAAATAAAATACTTATTTTTAAAAACTTAGTTTGAAGACTGTGCACACAATTGAGACTGGCCCTGCCTCTTGAGGAAGATAAAGAAGCTGGACTGAGGGTAGTTCTATCTGGTCAACTGATATTTTTCCTAACATTGGGTTTTGCTGGTATGGCAGGTTGGGTTGAAGACTTTCCAGAGTATGTTTGATACTGTGTTTTTTCTCCTGTCATCATCATGAATTCTGGAGATTCCTTTTGAAAGTCAGAGAAATTGGACCAATCACAGTCTTAATTTAGTTGACATCAGTAGACCTTATGTAATAACTTATGTAACCAAACTGTATAAAAGGCTACTCTGACTATAACATGTATCTCTGGTTGCTGAGGGGCCAGTGATTTCTATTATTGGCAATTGCCAGCCTTATTAATGCGTTTTGGGACTTTTGTGCCTCAGTTTCTCTTCATTAAGATTCTAGTTGACTTCAACCCCTATTAGGACTACGGCAAGGATCTTACCTTTTGTACACACACTCCTTTCTTTTTTCAACACTTCACTGGATCCATGACTTCACTGGCATAGATATATCCTCATGAGGTACATTTGCAGCCCGTCCATACCTCATGCCTATATCTTTCCTTAAATACCTGATGGAGGATGCACTCAATGTTCTGGAATCCTTACTAGGGTTCTTTTTCTATTTCTTGGATACAAAAGTAGCCCTTGCTCAGGCTATCCATCTGTTACCCCTCACATGACTTGCCCACCTTGCTGTCTGATCAAAACATCTCCCAGAACTACAAAGGCAGCCTTGGAAGCCCTTTTCTGATTGGGGACTTTGGACCTAACAAAGGAGAGGCCATTAGGAGAGTGGGCAATATAGCCCTCGGATGATTAAGGTGCCTCTCTGGTCCATAGCAACCGCTTCTCACAGTGGGACCTGCTAAGATGGAAGCTTTAAGGTTCAAATATATTTGTGCATCTGAAGCATGAGAGCTGGTCAAAAAAACAGGGGGGAGGCAACTATTCCCCCCCTACCCACCTCCACCACCAGGCTCTCCTAACTCAAAACCAGCTGGACTACACTAAAAATGTTTCCTCCCTAAATGTTTCCCTTTGGACTGAAAGCACTTCAGCCCCAAAGGAAAATTTGTGAGTGAGTGCAAAGAGCGGAAGCATTTTCTTGATGTAGAATCACATCCTGCCTCTTGCTCACAGGGATTTAGATGGGAATTTCCCAGCCCTGTTTCACTCTACAAACAGAGAGTGTTGCAAGGATCCATCCTCTGTGTTTCTCTGTCCTCGGATACTTGCATATTGCAAAGGTAGGGTAGAGCCCCTCCCGACCTTATTTAAGGCAATCATTTACTAAACAGCTGTAAAATGTGCCTAGCGCCTTGCTGGTAATTATAATAGCTCACATTTCTACAGTGCTTTACATTTTATACTGGAGCCCTTTTCCTCATAATACTCTATGGGGGAAAGTAGGGAAAGGATTATTATCCACATTTTACAGGCTTGGAGGAGGGCATGACTTAACCAGAATCATTTTTTTCCTGAACTAGTCCTGTGATGTAGAGAAGTCCTGATAAACAGATTCCCTCTACCAATGCAGATCACCACCTGCTCTGCAATTTAGAGGCTTTGAGAGCTGCCTGGGGGTGCTGCCAGGCAAAGTGCCTTGTCCAGAGTCACTCACGGATCTAGTATATGTCAAGGATGGAACTTGAACACAAGTCTTCCTGACTCTGAGGTCAGATTTCCATCCATTCGGCATAGCTATCTCTAAACGAAAGTCAAATAGATTGTAAATTTTAAACCTAGGTCCAGGAACCAATTGACAATCAACCAACATCACAGGGATTGGTTCAGCCTCCGTGATTATGAGAGGAAAGCAAGAAGAGATAGAGGAAGCATGATTTACAATGGTGAGAACCAGACCAAGATCCAAAGACGGGACAAGGATTAGGAATGAGCACACACACACACACACACACACACACACACACACACTCCTTACTTTTTTCAATACTTCAATATATCCATGATATTATGGAGACCGTCTTTTTACTCTAAGGAGGCAGAAAAGAACTCACATAAAACAGGTCTCTCCACAAAAGAGTTTCCTATCAAGATAGAGACATAAGAAACAACCAATGTTCACGAAAGAATATAATAAATGCTAAATTATGCAGATAATTAGTATCTTCTTACATGAGCTCTTGCACTGCTATGGATAATAAATGCAAAATGAGTTAGTACCTACTAGGTGCAAGGTTTTTGGCTAGGCATTGTCGGGGGATACAAAGAGAATTAGGACCTTGTTCCTGCCTTCAGGGAGCTTATGGGTGGGGATGGGTGGGAATATCATCACAGGAGATAAAATGTGCACAAATAACTACATAATACAAGGAAGACTGGGAAAGTACAATAATAATAATTATAGTTAATTTTTATATAGCATTTTTTACTAAGTTCTTTACAGTTATTATCTTATTTGTTCTTTACGACAACCCTGAGGGGTGGGCGCCATCATCCTCATTTTACACAGGGGGAAACTGAGGCAGAGGTTAAGTGACTTGCCTATGGTCACAGAGCTAGTAAGTGTTTGGATTTAAACTCAGATCTTCCTGAATCCAGGCCTGGTACCCTCTCCACTGTGCCACCTAGAAAAAAAGGAAAAATTACTTTTGATTAGCGTTGGTTTTGCCATCATCCAAACAACTTTATGCACACCTATTGAGTTTAAGACACCTACAGGGCATCCAGTTCAAAGGCAGATAGAAACACCACTGAAAGGGGAGTCAAAAGACCTACCTTAGACTCTACCAAGTGATCCATGGCAAGTCACTTTTCTTTTCTAGGCCTCAGTTTCCTCATCTGTATAATAAAGGGGATATATTGGATCACAAAAGTATCTTCCAATTCCAATGATCTATGATCCCAAATGGATCAAATAGGGCAATACCCCAAACCTAGATGTCTAACTATTAAGCTCCTGGAATTGACAAGGATGGAACAGGGTCCAGGAGATGGTACCTTCCTCATTATAGGATGATTAGCTACTACCTTCTTATTCCCCAGACCCAGCCACACCCCTCCCTGCTCTAATCTCAATCTCTAAAAAAAAAAAAGAGAAAAATTACTCCTAGATCTGAAATAAATACTGGGGAATTGCTTGTTCTTAAAGATTGTAGTCCTGCTGAAGTCCTCCTCCTCCTCTGATGCCTCCTCATGGAATGGAGGCGGCTGACACTTGCAGGCTCTGCCAGTGAGTGGTCAAGCTAGAAAGTCTTCAACTATGATTCCAACATATATGTTTGTCATCTGAGACTCACACTAGCCAAATCTGGAGAAATTCATTAGTAAAAGGCAAGTGACCAGCTGATACATTTTTTCCCACCACAGAAACTCATGAAGATACCATTAACAATGGCCTGCATTTATTTAGCACCTACGATGTGCCAGGCACTGTGCCAAGCACTTCTTAAATATTTTCTCTTTTGGTCCTTATGAAAAACAACCTTGAAATTCAGGTAAATAGAGACTAAATGACTTGTTCAGGGTCATGGATAGCAGATGTGTGAAGTTAGAGTCAAACTCAAGTCTTTCTGGCTCCAGGCCCAGTGCTCTAACCCCTGTGCAAGCTAGATGCCTCTAAAGACTCAGAAGACTACCTACTAAGGTGTAGAGAGGTTGTGATCTGCATTGGTGGGGTGAGCATGGTCACCAACAAAACAGCATCTTTACAGTCCATTGAAGGAAGAGGTGAGAGACCATTTGTCAAAACTTCTTTTGCCTTCCCCACAGCACAAGCCAAAATTAAATGTTTAATAATGGTTCCTGGCACACAGTAAGCATTTAATAAATGCTTGCTAATGATGATGGTGAAGAAATGCTTCTTAGATGAATGAATTCAGGGGAAATGGTAGGATCAGCTATATCTGAAGAATATAGGATTTACAGCTTGAAGTCATCTTAGAGATAATTTAGTCCAACCCAAGAAAGGAAGAAAAGAGAGAAAGAGAAGCATAAATAAAGTACGAGTGCCCCAGCAAAGCCCTGCAGGCAATTTTCCCAGGTGGTACCATCTCTGGCTAACAAAAGATAATTAATCCCCATTACTTTTGATCCAAAAAGAGTCTTCTAGAAGAGTTTTCCTTGTCCCTGGGCCTTTTTGGAGCTTCAGGGGTTGCTTACTGGAGTCTTTTCTTCTCTGTAAGAAGCTGGGACCTGTGTAATAGGAACCCACAAATAGGGGTCCCCAGGAGTTTGAGTTTCACCCAAGCCTCAGGCATGTAGCAAAAAACTTAGAATTCAAGAAGCCTCACAGATTCGAACCCTCCAGAAGGAATGATGGAGCAATGGGAAAAAGAAGAAAGCCTGCCTTAGAACAATGGACATAAAGGGGAAAGGTACTTTGAGGTCATCTAGCCCAGCCTCTTCGTTTGGCACATTAAATGTCTTGCCAAAGGTCATGGAAGTAGCAAGAAGCAGAAGGATTCCAACATAGGTGTTTTCAATCAATCAAGAAAATTTTATAAAGCACCTACTATGTGTTAGGCAGTATACTTGGGATACAAAGTACTCAGGATACAAAAAGAAGTCCCTGCCCTCAAGAATTTACAATCTAATTGGGGCAGATGGGAATTTACAGTCTAATCTCGTACTAAAGCAAAAATTCTTTCTTCCACAAAACCTGTCTCTGTGTTCCACCAATATAGTCGGTCCTTTCAAGGAAACCAGACTGCTGATGTTATTGTCGATGTCCTGTTGTCACCAGTAAAAGATTGTGCCTCAGTGACTGAACCAACTTTGAGCCCTCTCTACCAACCTCACTAGTTGCTTGGAGATTCAAATGATATAATGACTCTGGACAAATCTAAGTCATAATGTGGGAATGTAAGCTCCTTGAGGGCAGGGAATCATCCATTTTTATCTCTCTATCCACAGTGCTCTGTATATTCTAAGTGTTTATTTTTTTTTTAACAATAAGAATCATTTCTGGAATAGGTGACCCTCACTATCTCTACCAGGAGATGAGGACATGTACCTATTACATAAGTGACTGAGGTAGCAGTTGGGTGGCTCAGTGGATTGAGAGCTCAGGCCTAGATATAGGAGGTCCTGGGTTCAAATCTGACCTCAGACACTTCCTAGCTGTGTGACCCTGGACAATTCACTTAGCGCCCCCCCCAATTGCCTAGCCCTTATGACTCTTCTGCCCTGGAACCAACATAGTGTATTGATTCTAAGACAGAAGATAAGGGTTTTTTTAAAAAAACTGATTGAGAGGAGATTCATTCAGAGCTGATAGGACAATGAAAAGATTCTTTATTTCCAAAAAGAATTCCAAGAGAAAGAGTTCTTGGAGTGCAAGCCTTAGTACTTATTTCTGGTTTCTGGATAATTTCTAGATAATTCTAGATAATTTTGTGACCTCATCAAGGTAAGTATTCCTGGTAAGACCACTCTCAATAATACTTACTCATCTTTGAAACTGTTGTCCAAGGCTTTCCAGAAGTTCTCCAAAGATCATTTATCCAATGTGATAGAGGCCTTCCTCTAATACTTTCAGTATTGTGCAAATACTTATTCAGGCCTTGAGAAAACTATCTGGCATCCCTCACTCTCTGACCATGACTAGCCCACTTCTTCTAGTCATAATGTCATCATGATAACATATTGAAACCTATATACACGCATCATGCATCTTTCCATTCTAACCCAAGGGTGGCATGAAATGTTGATTCTTCTGAACAGGGCTTAGATGCCCAGGCTTCTTGATCTTTTCCTCTTCTTCTCTGCCTTGACATTCAAGGGACCTGTTGACATCTGTCCCTAGAGAAAGTGAGCCAAGGAACAAGTGGGGGGAAGAAGTGAAGTTCCTATCAGTCCATTTGGTCAAGATTTTTCTAGAGCATGGGGTAAATATATAATAATAGACCAGAGTCTTGGAAAACAATAAGGATAAGTATGGTCCCTGCTCTCAAAGATCTTGAAATCTGCAGGGGAAATTCAAATAGGTAAATATACATTTGCTCACAGGTGTTATGAAAGTGTCTTTGCAGGGGGCAGCTGGATAGCCCAGTGGATTGAGAGCCAGACCTAGAGATGGAAGATCCACACAGTATTGACTCCAAGATGGAAGGTAAGGTTTAAAAAAAAGTGTCTTTGCAAACACAAGCCACTTAATAAATGCTTGTTGTCATTAAAGGGTTTGTTTGAGGATGAGTTGGAGATTAGGGTCTAAATCAGATCCGGGATCATCAGTGAATTTCATTTAGTCCTTTGTTCAAAAAAAGTATCCTCCTAGTGTTGGGTAATCTTTTTTCTTTTTAAAATTTAGAAACCTTTATCTTCAGTCTTAGAATCAACACTGTGTATTGGTTTCAAGGCAGAAGAGTGTTAAACACTAGGCAATGGAGGTTAAGTGACTTGCCCAGGGTCACATAGCTGGGAAGTATCTGAGGCCAGATTTGAACCTAGGACCTTCCTAGGCCTGGCTCTCAATCCACTGAGCCACCCAACTACACTGCCATATTAGGCATTCTTTTTATTTTTTAATTTTAATCCCTACCTTCTGTCTTGGAGTCGATATTGTGTATTAGCACCAAGGCAGAAGAGTGGTAAGAGCCATGTTGGGCTTTCTTAAGGGATTCAATCAGTCAACAAACATTAATTGAATGCCTACTATGTGTAATGCACTGTGTTCATTTTTAATATTATGAGGCATCTTTTAGGAACTTAGAATCAATCCAAGACCATCCACAGTGAAAATAGCAGCCAAATGGCAGCAGAAGTAGTGGGTGTAGGAAAAAGCACTAGAACACAAGAACACAACCAACTTTCTGTGTGACCTTCCACAAGTCACTTTCCTTTTCTGTGTCTCTGTGGTCAATGATAAGATAAGTGATTTTGACTAGATCATCTCAAATGTCCTTTCTGGTTTAAAAAATATTCTATGATTTCAACTTGGTTTCTAATTTGAAAATTAATTAGGAAGTCCACGAAAAAGCAAGGTATGATGAAACAATCCAAACTATCCCTAACCACTTAAGTCCCTGATAATGGAAAATTGCTCTTGGGTGCCCCAATTCTCCAGAGATTCTGCCTATTTTGCAATGAGCTCAAGGTTGACTGGTCATAGCCATGTGGCTAGGGTTGGCAATAGCTACCATTTACGTGAAAAAACATTCAGCTCCACTGACAAAGCAATCAATCCTGGGGAGTGCCTGAAGCAGCAATGGGATCCTGTCTCCACCCCCCCCCCCCCATCATCCCATACATCTGCATCCTCTTCCTCTATGTCTTTCATCCTGATCGTCGTGGGGGCAGGCAGGGGTTCTACCCTCCTTTCCCACTCAGTGAAGTCATTTCCTGCCCTGCTGCCCACTGCTTCCCTTTCTCTTTTTGTACATTTGGGGGGATTTTTTGATCTTTTTTCACCTCTGTGGCATCACATCCTCTTAGGTCTTTGCCTGTTTGGAGAGCCCCTGTTGGACTCCACTACTAAAGTAGGCATGGCGGCTGCTTTCCACAGGAGTTAGCCATGAGTGCCCAATCTAGCTATTTCGGCCCTCTTAGGCCACCTCTGGCACCTGTAGCATAATTGTCCACTAGACGAGGAAAATAACTCCAACACGAATTGACTCAAAGATTTCCATTTCTTCAGCAAATACTACTATGTATCAGGCCAAGTGCTGGGCACTGAAGGGAATGATAAAGGCAAAAAAGACAAATTGCTGCCCTCAAAGAGTTTGCTTTCTAGCAGGGAAACCGAAGGGCAGTGGCTCTTTTCATAGCAAGAACACAAAAGAAAGAAGAACATCAGTTCTGATGTTAGAGGAGATAGGTTCAAATCCTACCCTATCCTTACTCCCGGTGTGATTTTGCCCAAGTCATGGAAGTTGTTGTTGTTGTTGTTATTGAGTTATTTCAGTGGGTTCTGACTCCTTGTGATCCTATTTGGGATTTTCTTGGCAAAGATACTGGAGTGGTTTGCCATGTCTTCCCTCTAGCTCATTTAACAGATGAGGAAACTGAGGCCAAAAGGGTTAAGTGATTTACTCAGGGGCATAGAGCTAGTAAGTCTTTCTGACTCTAGGCCCATCACTCTATCCACTTTGTCACCTAGTTGTCGTGTGAAATTTGGCTGGGCCTCAGTTTCTGTATCTGAAAAATGAGGAAGTTGGACTAGAGGGTTTCTAAAGTCTCTTTCAGCTCTCTCTATTTCTATGATCCTATGACCTATTGCCTCTCTGAGAAAGAACATGTGGCTGGGATTTAGAGATCGGGGTTTTAGTCTCGGCTTTTCCGTGAATGTGCCGAGGGATCTTAGGCAACTCATTTCCCCTATCCGGGTGCCACTTTCCTTATCTCTGAAATGAGAGGGCTGGATTAGATGGGTTTCAGAGATTCATTCGAACACTGACATTTTATGATTCTCTGAGATACACTAAAGTGACAGGAGCCACACTGGTATTTACTTGTTCCTTGAGAAAGAACAAGGACCTAGAGAGATTGGAAACGTACAGACACCATAGCTAGAGCGAGGGGGACTTTTGCTAGGGTACAAAAGAGTGTTCCCAGAATTTCATCTGATAATGAAAGGGTATCAGATGAAACCATGATCTAGTAGAAAGAACAGAGGATTTAAATCTTAAGTCCACTACTCAGTCCCTATGTGACCCTGGACAAGTTATTTCTCCTCTATATTCCTCAGTTTCCCCATCCTTAGAATGAGGGGTTAGACTTCACAGTCTCTAAGGTATCATCTAGTCTTGCTAGTCTATGATTGCATAATCTTTTCTCCCTTTCACACCCACCTAGAAAATAGGGGTTGCATCTGGGAATCAGATCTCAGTTTATTTCTGAGACAGTCCCTGATTCACTCAGTGTTGGGAGCTGGCCGCTCTAGCTTTCCTGGTCCCAGTTTCCCTAGCTATGAGAAATTATAATAGTCCACTCTGAGAAGTCCCTGGCAGGATCATTGTTTGCGCCATATCTGGAATTCACCTCCTGGGAGACCTAAGCCATGGAGGTGGCCCCAGAGCCTAGGAGTGGGTCTCCCATAGATGTGGGAGGGTGGGAAAAATAATATAAAACAAGAGATTCTAAAGAAGCAAACCCCACATGAAACAGGAACATTTCCTTAAGAGAAAAACAATGGAGACAGTGTGAGCTCTGTTTTTTTTCCCCCTTCCCAGACACCAGACTGGCTGCCTTTTTTTTTTTTTTTTCCCCACCAACTCCCCGGCAAGGATTCAATTCCCCTGGTGATTTCTGCCTCACACTGGGTATCCTCTGGCTTCAGAGCTTATAGTATATCCTGTCCCCAGAGTAGGGGCTTTGGTGTTTTCCAATTAACCTCTGCAGGTGGTGGTGATGGAGCCTGGGTCCAGCTTCCCCCCAAAATGACAATCTCTGATCAGTGGGTCCCCTCAGATCCCCTATTTTTTCCCAGTCCAAATGCCTCTTAAGCAGTGTGCTGTGGTAGAAAGAGGCCTGAAGGAGTGGCCAAAAAACAGGCGTTCTCGTCTCAACTCCACCACTAACTTGCTGGGTGACCTGGAACAAGTCATTGGATCCTAGGATGCATGACTGGAAAGGGCCTTATCAACTCATCTAGTCCAACCCCCTCACTTTAAACTGTGTCTCAGTTTCCTCATCCAGAAAATGGGATTAATAATACCTTTCCTGACCACTGAACAGGGTTGTTAGGAGGCTCAAATCAGATAATGTACATGAAAGCACTTAAAAGTATAAAGCACTATACAAATGGAGGGGATTGCTATGATTAAGAGGCCACATCCAAAGAGCTGACCAGACAAGTGGGTCTGGTGACTCCATCACAGTGCATTCCTGCATGGGAGATGTGAATAGGAGGCGTTCAGTAACTCTAGAAGCTAAAATGGAATTCCTTGTGAGGCTGAGACCACATCCTCTAGGGAACAAGTGCCCTTTTAGGAGAAAAGGGAGGCGGAGCCTTGAGACATCAGTCTCGTCACAAGGCAGGCCTAGTCCTAGACACTCTTGTCCCTTGGTGCCAGCGGATTTAGTGGGAAAGTCTCTTTGCCACCCAGTTTGGCTCTGGCCCAGGCCCCACACCCATAATCATTGCTCCAATAAAGGCTCCATCCAGCTGGCTTTGTGGCACGTTTTCTCTTGAATCTGTCCCTTATGTCCTCTTCTTTTCCCCCAGTCATTACTCTGGTTCAAATCTTTATCACTCCATTCCTGGACTGTGGCATTGGCTTGACCATTCTCCCCTCCTCTAACCCTAACCCTTCCAACTTGTCCAGTAAAGGCCATGAGACTAATCTTTCTGCTTTGATCATCCCAATGCTTTCCTCCTCTGTGAAATGAGAGGATTAGACTCTGGCCTCAAAGGGCCCCTCCAGCTCTAGGTCTAGTCTTATGATTCCCTGACCTTTTGTCTTTAGGTAATTCTGGAGGTAGGCAGCTCTGAATTCAAATAGGACCTTAGATACTTTCTAGCTGTGTGACCCTAGGCAAGTCACTTAGCTCTGTCTGCTTCAGTTTCTTCATCTGTAAAAGGAGCTAAAGAAGGAAATGATCAACTATTCCAGTATCTTTGCCAAGAAAATCTACATGCCTAGAACACTTTTTTACTTAATAACAACGAGAGCAGATTGCTTAGATGTGTATAATAACACTTTCAGGTTTAGTAGAGATCGGAAAAAAATGAAGGGCAGTAGGAACAAACAGGACAGAATGAGCTTGAACTAAGAGTAATTGTTTTTGTTTTTGTCCAAGAGTTCATTGAAAGCATCCTTGAACTTAATCTGAGTGGACTGAGACTACAGCATTTAGCAGGTTTCTGGAGTCTATAACTGGCAGCAAGAAGTCTAAAATTTAGGAAAACTGATGATCCAGAGAGGTAGGAAATAGATAGGAATGAGAGATGGGAATGGTGAGAGAATAAGACTGAAAGACATTCCATCTTTGGCAATTAGCCTACAAACATTTGCTCATATATAGACTGTTTTGTTGTTATTGTTGAGCTATGTCAAACCCTATGTGACCCCATTTTGGATTTTCTTGGCAAAGATACTGGAATAGTTGATCATTTCCTTCTTTAGCTCCTTTTACAGATGAAGAAACTGAAGCAGACAGAGCTAAGTGACTTGCCCAGGGTCACCCAGCTAGAAAGTGTCTAAGGTCCTATTTGAACTCAGAGCTGCCTACCTCTAGGCCTGGCATGCTATCTACTGTTATACCTACCTGCCCATATAGTCTCTGCATGGGCTGCTGGATCCCAATACCACTTCTGGGTTTCTGGTTTGTTCTATGATGTACTATATCAGAGGGAAATCCAGAAGACTTGATAGAAAAACTCATAAGTCTGACCTTGTAGGGCTTCAGGGCTCCAGACTCCAAAAGAAGTCCACTGAGAAAGGGAGGTTTCAGCGAGTCATTTCTCCTCTCTAGGCCTTGCTTTCCTCATGTTAAAATGAAGGATGGGACAAGAGAATTTCTAAGGTCCTTTGTACCTCTAACACCTGTGTGCTAACATTTTACATTCCAAAGTCTCTTCTAGACATAACATCTTATAAGGAATATTGTCCTTGCGTGGTCTTCATCATCTAGTATTATGAACTTCAAGAGGTAAGGAGTCTTGAATTGAATTTATATGGCAATCCCACTATCTTTAATGAGATTTGTCTCTTCACTGTGGGGTTATACTTATTTGTAATTTTTGTTCAGTCGATTCTGTCTCATTTGGGGTTTTCTTGGTAAAGATTCTGAAGTGATTTGCTATTTCCTTCTCTGGTTTCATAAAATGGATGGGGAAACTGAGGTCAACAGGGTTAAGCGACTTGTTCTGGGTCACAGAGCTTAGAAAGTGTTTGAGGCCAGATTTGAACTCAGTCTAGGCCTGGTGCTCCATCCACTGAACTACTTTGCTCCCATAGCTCACCTGTGGCTCCAAGATGCCACTGCATGCTCAGTGGTCATACCCCAATAATACTGTCTAGACAGAAGGGTTAAACCAGGTAGAGGGTAACAGACAGACCTCAAACCCAGCTGTGAGGTAAGGGGATATGTGCCCTAAGCATGTGAAGATTTCCCCTTGAAGAATAAGTGAATAAGAACAATTTGTGGCTGAAGCAGGCACTGTGGAGCACTTAAGAGCTCAGACGAGTACCAAAGATGCCAAGGTCATCCACTGCATCCTGGGCCATCACCAGTCATCCTGACTCTTGCATTGCCCCCGGGCTTCGATGGCTCTGGAAGAAGGAGTGAGGCCAGCGACTTTGTACAACTCTGCCTCACTTAAATCCACTTCACGTGCAAGTCAGAACATTCTCCGGTGATGTCAGCACTCCCCTTTGAAAACAAAGGACAAACAACAACGCAAGCATTTTATATGAGAGGCAGCTAGATGGTGCAGTGGATAGAGCACTGGATCTAGAGATGGAAACCCTTGAGTTCAAATCTCCCCTCGGATACGTACTAGCTGTGTGACTCTGGGTAAGCCATTTAACCCCTTTCTGCCTCAGTTCCCTTGTTTATAAAATGGAGATAGAATAATGCCTGCCTTCCAGTGTTGTTGTGAAGATGAAATGAGGTGATAGTTATAAAGCTCTTTGCATGCCTAAGTACTAGATATTATGATTATTATGTCATATCTCCCCAAGTAGACTACAAGCTCCTTGAGGGTAAGAGCAGCATCATTTAACACACACACACACACACACACACACACACACACAACATATAAGGAATATTGTCATTGGTTGGTCTATATCTATCTAGTATTGTGAACTTTGAGAGGGAAGGAGTCTTGTCTTGAATTGAATTTATATGGCAATCCTACAATCTTTAATGAGATTTGTCTCTTCACTGTGGTATTATAATTATTTGTAATTGTTGTTCAGTCGGTTCTGACTTTTATGACCTCATTTGGGGTTTTCTTGGTAAAGACACACACATACACACTAAGAGAGACAGAGAGAGAGAGAGAGAGAGAGAGAGAGAGAGAGAGAGAGAGAGAGAGAGAGAGAGAGAGAAAGAGATGAAGAAAGAGGAGGAAAGGAGAGATAGAGAGATAGATATAAATATAAATATAAATCAATATAAATAGATATAGATATAGCTAGCCAGAGTCAAGCACAATACACAGCACATAGGAAATGTCTGCCATTCTTGGTGTATGCCATCTTCATCCCCACCACTACACCAAAGCTACTTCCCATACCAATCGTGCAGTCCTCGATCCTCTCTGCCTTTCCATATTATTGCCATTTTTCAAAGACCGGTTCAGTTTTCTGACTCTTCCAGAGCCTTTCTGGCTATGTGTCTTTCTTAGTCCTTTGCCCTCTTGTCTATCCATACCCTGCTAACCCTGGAGTTGTCGCCGCCATCTGATGTTTTCATCCCTCCTCCTAAAAGCTACTTGGAGGAAGCCACAAAACTCAGAACTAGGTTCCTTACAAATAAATGCATGTTATTTAAGCTGCCTAGCCTCAGTGGGGTAGGGTCTCACTGGCACATGGCAATTCTTTCATTCCTTTCTGATTGACTCCCTATCCTACTCTCCACAGGGACTGTTTCAAGTCATTTCCTCCCTTCTCATGCCCCCAGCTCCATCCTCATCACCCCTACTCACAGCAGATGAACTCACTTCATTGCTTTGATGCTGTATTTTGACCAATGGAAAGCCTCACCGTCTCCCTATGCAGAGAATATTGAGAACATCTGTCTTGAGCTCCCTTATCTACCCTCCTCCAGATTTCCAAATCTCTAAAAATCTTTACTTCTTCTCGTCTTGCTCCAGTATCAGAGGATGAAATGTCTCTTCTCTTTGCCACTACTAATCCCTCCACTTTTGCTCTTGATTCCATCCCTTCCTGCCTCCTCCTGGTGTCTGCCCAATGAATCACTCTCCTGGGAGTGATTCACCACTTCAGCCTCCTCCTGTCCACTGACTTCTTCCCTACTAACAACAATTCAACTAAAAGGCATTTATCAAACACCTATTATAGGCAAGATACCGAGACAGCACTGAGGATAGAAAGACAAATATGCATTGGTCCTTGCCCTCAAGGAATTTACATTCTACTGTGGGAATATATAACACGCTCACAAATGGATATAATAAAAAGCTATATGAGGAGGGAAAGAACCCTAACATCTGGTGCAATCAGGAGAAGCTTCATGGAGGAGATAATTTGTGATTAAATCCTTGAAGGCATGGATTCAAAGAAAGAGAGATCAGGCATAGAAGGAATACACAGAAGTAGGAACCTGGGTATTGAGTGGGGGTACAGTTATTAGCCCAATCTTCTATTCAATCAATAAGCATTTATTACATGGAAAGTAGAGGGCATTCGGCATGACATAAAGTGAAGCTGGAAAAGTATGTTGGAGCCAGATGGTATAGGGCTTTAAATATCAGGCTGAGCAGTTTGTATTTGATCCCAGAGGTACTGGGAAATCATTGGAGGTTTTGGAGCAGGCAGGAGACACAATCATCTCTGTGCCTTGAGGGAGATTATTTTGGCAACTATGTGGAGTATAGATTGGAGAGGGCAGACACTTGAAGTAGGGAGACCAATTGAGCACAATTACCCCAAGAGCATTCAATGATAAGACCTGAAGGAGGACAACAAACAGATACAAAATGGAAAAGATCAGTCAAAATTACTGTAACAAACTTTTCCCTCCAGCAATGGCAACGGGATTAACATAATTGGACTCTGACGTCATAGTCTTCAATGAAGAAATAGAAATATCACTCCAAAAAACAAAAATGGGAGAAGCAGCTAGACATTACACTAAGGAGGTCTTCCTTCAAAGTAATGTAATTTTGAGGGTGTTGAGGGAATCAGTTCTTGAGACATCTGAAAAGGGAGGATACCAGACATTTGGGGGGGGGGAATATAGGGGCCAAAAAAGGCAGTTGAGAAAACATGAATAACTATCAATACCTATATGCCAGCTTTCCCATAATTATAAAATCTTTATCCATAACTACTGCTACTACTTGTAGTTCCAGGACATCTTTTAAGAAGCTATGCAAAGGGAACAGGTGAGCCTTCCCAAAAAACATTTCATAGTAGATCCCTAGATTTCTCCAATCATATAATTGGCTGAAAGGAATAGAGAATTTAAAATATCCTCTAGTGCTTATTGGGTTTTTTACACCAAAAAGTTTTAGTAGAATAAAATGCCACCTAAAAATTCTCCTTTTACAAGGCATCTTCTACAATATACATCTAAGTTAATACCAGTCAGCCAATAAATATTTCTTGATCATCTACTTTGTGTTAGGTACTATGCTAAGCTAAAGACAAAAACAATAAAAAGAATTCCAATCTAAAGGGGTAGACAACATGCAAATTAAATCTGTATAAACTCTATTCAAGATAAAGAGTAGATAATCAACGGAGGAGAAGCACTTGGAGTAAGAGAAATTGATTGGGCTTCCTGTAATAGGTGGAATTTTATCTTGGACTTGAAGGAGGCCAGGAAAACCAGGAGGTGGAGGAAAGGAGGAAAAATATTCCAGGCAAAAAGAACCACTGAAAATGTCCAGAGTTAGGAGATGGAGATGGAGTATCTTGTGTGAGGAATAACAAGGAGACCAGTCTCAGTTAAATCAAAGAAAAACGAAGACTGAGTGGGAAGCATGGAAGGACTACGAAGACTGGAAAGATAGGGAGGTGATATATGGAGGGTTTTGAATGCCAGAAGATCCTATATTTGATCCTAGAGGTAATAGAGAGCTATGGTAGTTATTGAGTATGGGGATGGGATGACATGGCCAGACATGTACATTAGGAAGATTACTTTGGGAGTTGAGTGGAGGATGGACTCTAGAAGGGAGAGACAGGTTGGCAGTCAGGAGGTCGATTGAAATAATCCAGGTGTGAGAACCTGTCAGAAGAGAGAAAGGGGAAGATGTGAGAGATGTTATGAATGTAAAATCAAAAGGCCTGGCAACAAATTGGATACCTGGATGAGAAAGAAGGAGGAGCCATGGATGACCCCCAAGTGAATGGGATGATGATAGTGTCCTCAACAGTAAGAGAATTTAGAAGAGAGGACAGTTTAGAAAAATCCTTGGACATGTTGAGAATCATCAGCATAGAGATGATAATTGAATACATGAGAGCTAATGAGATCACCAAGTAAAACAGTATAAAAGAACAAGAGAAGAAGTTTAAGGACATGGATCCCCATGGTTAGTGGGCATGACCTTGATGAATAACCAGCAAAAGACAATGAGGAGCAATCTAATAGTTATGAGGAGAATCGAGAGATCAGGGTCATAAAAACCTCAAGCAGAAGAGAGTGATCTACAGTGTCAAAAGCTACAGAAAGTTAAAAATGGAAGAGAACTGGGGAAAAGCCATTGAATTTGATGATTGAGAGAACAGTAGTAACTTTGGAGAAAGGGAGTTCAGTTGAATTGTGAGGGTGGAAGCCAGACTGCAAAATTAAGAAAGAGTGAGAAGAAAGGAAGTAGAGACACCTATTTGTAAACCATTTTCTTAAAGAGTTTGGCCACCAAAGAAAAGAGGAAATATAGGATGATAGATAATTGGGAAGTACGAATTAAGTTAGAGTACTTTGAGGATGATGAAGACATGGCAGTAAAGAAGCAGACAAGGAGAGACTGAAGATCATTGGAAGAGGGGGATTCTATTGGAGAAGATGGGATGGAATGGAATTATTTGTACATGTAGAAGAGTTTGCCTTGTCAAAGAGAAGGGCCATCTCGTCATTTGAAGGAGGTAATAGTGACAGAAGACATCTTGGGAAATGTGAGTTGGAGAGGAGGGGAGAAAAAGCTCTCAAACAACAGGCTCAATTATGTGATTCCTTGAAAGATATAATAACAGTGATAACTTCATTTGATGACTCACTGATTATTAATATTAAGCATGGCATAAAAGCATTTTCCACTGTTATAGAGGAGTTTTCATATACAGTCCAAATTAAAGAGATATTCCACATAGATGGGGAGATTCTTCAGATGCCCCTCTTTGTATAGAATGCATCAAGCTCTGGAACACTGCAGAGCTTTCTAAAAAAAGATCCAAAATCATTCAAAAGAAATCATTCAGATCTCTACACAGTAAAAAAAAAACTGGTGGATGATGGGTATGCAATTGAACATACAGGTCCATCAGTACATTTAGCTTGGACAGATACTGCAGATGGATAATGAATGGAGCCTAAAAATGAATAAGAGCAGGAGAATAGGTTGGATTGCATTTGAGAAACTGTGTAATGCTTTTAATGATCCCATGCTGTTCCCTGAAACAAAAGTCCATCTTTTTTACACCAATGTTTCAACTATATGGTTGCAAAGCATGGGATACCATAGCCTTGAAAGAATTAAAGTTGCAAGTCACCCAAAGGTCAATAGAGAGAGGAATTGTAGACATGAGTAGACTGTAGCAAATTACCAGTGAAAAACTGTGCAGGAAAAGTGATGTAAACTAAATTATCAAAGAAATATATAACCTGAAAAGGAAATGAACCAGACATGTAGCCAGAGCAAGGAACAAGTAATGGATAGTCATGTGTTTCATTCATGCCCATGCAATGTCAGGACATCTAGAGAAAGATTCCCAACCCATTGGATAAACTCCCTTAGAAGAATTTACATGGGGGAGAGGGGCAGCTAGGTGGTTCAGTAGATAGACTCTTGGGCCTAGAGATAGGAGTTTCTGGGTTCAAATGTGGCCTCAGACACTTTCTAGCTGAGTGACCCTGGGCAAGTCACTTAACTCAGTTGCCTAGCCCTCGCCACCTTATTACTCTTCTGTCTTGAAACCAATACTTGGTATTAATCCTGAGGTGGAAGGTAAGGGTTTAAAAAAAAAAAAAGAATGGGAAGAGATGGAGAAGAGGAAGAGAAGGTATGAATGGATTGCAATCTGATTCTTTGAAGAAAATACTCTTGTCAGTGAGATCACAGATCCTCAGAAGTGACAAAGTACAAGAGACCAGATAAGAAGGGAGGAGAGCCCTAATGAGGTCCGGGCTGAGGGAGGAGAGAGAATTACACATATGCAAGAGATGTTGAGATAGAACTGATAACTTTGCCACGGATTAGACCTGGGAGATGACTGAGAAGAGAGTCAGAGATGATTCTGAGGTGTGGCAACTAGGTGACTGAGAGGATGGTGTTATCAATAGAAACAGAAAAATTTGGAGTAGGGGTATATTTAAACCAAACGACAATCGTCCTGTATAAACATGCTGAGTTTGAAATGTTGTAATTAAGTTGACAAACTTAATAAGCACTTACTATGTGTCGGGCACTGCACACAACATTGGGGTGAAAATACAAACAGAAATACAGTCCTTGTCCTCAAGGAGCTTACATTCTCATGGAGGGAAGATAACCGATTTAAATAAGCTAAAAGGGACGGTGTACAGGTGTGTACTGGCAGGCCTTGTGAGGGGGCATGGGAGAGAAATTCCTGTGGAGAAGAATCAAGTTGCTTCCTTAAAAATGGTTTTTTTTGGAAGAACCAGACGGAGGGAGAAACCATAGGGATAAAAAGTTTTTTCTAATGTAAGAAGTAGTTCAGGGGGAGAGGAAGCTTCCAGGGTGAGGAGGATTCTATGGCATAAAAGACAAATTCCTGTGGAGAGTTAATTAGGAATACAAATGAGGGAGAAATTTAAAAAAAAAAAATGAAGAGATAGCTGCAAGTCAACTAGCATTTATTAAACACCTACTATGTGCCAGGCGCAGTACTAAATGATATAAGTAGTTGATAAGGTGGGATTGAAATTTAGGAGAGATTAGGACTAGACATATGGATTCTGGAGTCATCTGCACAAGATAATATTTGAACCCTCAGGAGCAGGTGAGACCACCAAGAGAGAGAATAGAGAGAGAGAGAAAGGAGACGCAAAGAAAGATCACTGGAGTATGCCTAATTTAAGGGAGTAGCATATGGATAATAATCTAGCAAAAGAGACTGAAAAGGACTGATCAGAGAGAAGGAAAAGAATGGGAAAGCAGTGTCAGTCACAAAAGCCAAGAGAAAAAAGATGTAGGAAGTGGGGGTAGTCAATAATATTGGGAGCTATAGGGGGTTCAAGAAGGATGCGGGCTAAGAAAAGGACTTAGCAGTTGAGATCAGTCTTGGCAAGGGGAAGTGCCACCTCTTCTTCAGAGACAGGCATAAAGAACAGAATGTTAGAGGAATCTGGGGTGCATGATGTATGAGAAATGAGATATATGAGAGATGGAGCTCTTGAGGGAGGATCACAATTTTCTCAGAAAAGTAGAAGGCAAGGATATCTGCTAAGATAAATGCTTTGGGATGGCTTTGTGGGCTTGAGGTGAGAAGAGAAAATCTGGAACAGCCTTGAGAGGATTGAGGTGGTTCTTGTGGAATTCCTTAAGTCCCCAAGCATGAGAGAAGGAGCTGAGATGGAGAGGAAGATTATGAGCAAGGTACTAAAATCTTTAACAATAAACATATAACACCAAGAGCCATTCAAGAAAAAATTTAAAAATTGCCATTCAACGGTAAGGGACAAGTTAAGATTAAAAACAACAACAACAACAACAACAACAACAACAATAACAACAACAACAAAAAAAACCCCAAACCACTGTTATCAACCAAGTTTACTAGGAGTGGTTAGCAGTCTGGTCAGTAGGACCGAAAAACTCTGATAGTTGGGGTTAATAAAGGGTTAAGGATTGGTAAAGCATGAATAACAGAAAGACAAGAGGTTAAAGGGCCAAAGGTGAACAATGGGGGGATAGACTGAAGGAATTGAGGAGGGATAGAGGGATTTCAGTGACTACAATGAAGAGATGTAGAAGGAATGGGCTAGAATGAAAGAAGAAATGGACTTATCTGCCAGGGGAATTTCAGAATTCAGAATCTTGGAGACTGTATAGTTATAGGTGAGGATGAGCTGTAAAGTATGACCTTCTAGCCATCTCTGTGGGTGATTGAGGTAAACTGAAGATGTAAGTCATAGGAGCTGAGGAAGCTGATGAAGTGGGAAGCCAAGATGTTTGAAGGGACATCAATCTGTACATTTAAGTCCACAAGTATGAGGGCAGGGGTTAAGGTAGAAAGGAAGATTGCGAGCCAGATATTGAACTCCTTGAGAAAGAAAGGAGAGTGTCCTAGAGGCTGGGAGATTATACAGACAGATGGAGTCAACTTTAAAAGAAGAGAAGGCACCCAGTTATGGTGGCAGAAGAAAGATCAGAACATTGCGGTTCAGTGCAAGGAATATGACACCTCTTTCTTATGCTGCAACATATCTGGAGCCATGAGAGAAGCAACCAGCAATAATTAAGTGGCTACTGTGTGCCAGACACTGTTCAAGGTGATAGAGACCTAATGAGATAAATGAAACGATCCCTACCCCCACGGAGTTTACCTTCCAGAGAAAGAACTGGGTTTGTACGGAGTTGGAAAAAGTGTAAAAAGAAGACAGCTAGGATAAAAGGGAATTTGTTGACAATAGATGATGATGACGGTGTACTTAGAAAAATTCCAGAGAATCAGCAAAGATACTAATCAAGATGATTAATAGCTATAGCAAGATTTCAGGATACAAAATAAATCCACAAAATAAATAGCATTTCTGTACAGGAATAACAAAAACAGAGAAGAATTATGAGACAAATTCCATTCAGGATAGCTAAAAGTATATAAACTATCTGGGAGTAAACCCACAAAGTTATATAAATACAACTACAAAGCACTTCTTATAGAAGTAAAGAGAGATTTAAATAATTGGAGGGAGATTTACTACTCATGGTTAGGCCGTGCTGATATTATAAAAATGACAATGCTACCCAAGTGAATTTATAAATTTAGTACTATACCAACCAAATTACTGAGGTAATTTTTAAAAAAGAACTAGACAAAATAATAAGAAAATTGATTTGAAAGAACAAAAGGTCCGGAATGTCAAGGCAAATGATGAGAAAAAGTATGAATGAAGGAAGCATAGCAGTACCAGTCATTAAACTATATTAACAAATTAGTAGTTATCAAAACTATTTGATGCTGGTTTTATTTTATTTTATTTTTTAATTTTGAATATTTTCCCATAGTTATGTTTCATGTTCTTCTCCCAAACCCCCTAATCCCCGTAGCCGAAGCACAATTCCACTGGGTTGTTACATGTATCATTGATTAAGACCTAATTCCATATTATTGATAGTTGGACTAGAGTTATTGTTTGATGTTGATTTTAAAACAACAATAGAAAAGTAGAACAATGGAATAGATTACTTAAGAAAGAAACAGAAGCAATGGAAAACTCAGTTTTTGTTTAGTCCAATATTTAGTAAAGTCAAGAATTTAAGTTACTGAGGGAAAAGACTCTTTTTGACAAGAACTGCTGGGGAAAACAGAAAATCAGTTTGGCAGAAATAAGGTTTAGACCAGCATTTTATACTATATATCATAAAAACCTCAAAATGAATGTGACCTAAATATAAAGTCAAACCATTTAAAAAAAATAGGAGAGAATGAGATTAGATTCTCTTTCCATGGCTAGGGTAGAAATTCTTAATCAAACAAGAAATAGAGATCATAAAAAAAAAAAAAACAGAATAGGTGATTTTGACTAGAAAAAATCCTAAAGCTTTTGCAAAATAATAGCAAGGAAGAAAGAGGATACATACAAGAGTAGAAAAATATTTTTATCAAATATCACTGATTAAAATCTATAAAGTTTATTACAGCCAAACTGTATTATCCTTTGTATTCTAAATATAATCTGGGCTCTCAAGTTTTGTTGTTGTTGTTTTTTACTCATACCTTTCCCTAAGTCTGAAATTTCTTTCCTTAGTCTCCTTACCTGTAGACTTCCTCCTCATCCTCAAATGCGATATCTGCTTCCACTGAAACCTTCCAAATAAAGTGAAAGATTCTGTGCTTTGATCTGCAAGGACAGTTCCTACTTTGGCTGTGGATAGTATTTTTTAGCATGAGTCTTTTGGGACTAACTTGAAACCTTGTTTTGCTGATAATAATTTAGTCCTTCACAGTTGATCATTATATGTTATTTCTGTTACTGTATACAGTGTTCTCCTGGTTTTGCTCACTTCACTTTCACCAGTTCACATAACTCTTTCCAGGTTTTTCTGAAATCATCTTGTTCATCATTTCTTATGATGTAATAGTATACCATTATAACTGTATAACACAATTCATTCAGTCATTCCTCAATTGATGGTCACCCCCTCCGTTTCCAATTCTTTGCCATTACAAAAAGAGTTACTAAAAATGTTTTCATGCAGGTAGGTCCTTTTCCCCTGGATACAAACCCAATAAGTGGTATTGCTAGGTCAAAACTATGCATAGTTTTATGGCCCGTTGGGTGTGGTTGCATCTTATTCTCCAGAATGGTTGTATTAGTTCACAGTTCCCTCAACAAGGTATTAGTATTCCAATTTTTCCAACATCTCTTCCAACATTATCATTGGCCATATTAGCCAATATGATTGGTGTGAGGTGGTATATCAGAGTTGTTTTAATTTGCATCTCTCTAATGCAGATGAAAACATATGATTTATCACTTGTTTATTTGGGTATGTGATTTGGGGATCTGGTTTTATAATATTATTCTCTTACAAAAATAAATAATATGGAAATATGTTTTGAGTGATAAAACATGTATAACCCAGCTGAATTGCTTGTCAACTCTAGGATAGGGGAGGGAAGAGAGGAGGGAGACAACATGAATCATGTAATTTTGTAAAACTTATATGTAAATTTGTTATTGGAATAAAATAAAAATTTTAAAAATTTGCATTTCTCTAATCAATAATGACTTGAAACATTTTTATGGATATAGATGGTTTTAATTTCTTTATCCAATAACTGTATAGGCAGATATTCTAACTTTACTCTGAAATAAAAATTTTCATCCTATTCCTTCTATTTTCTATGCTTTATAGTTTTCAAAAAAAGAACTGCAATATTGGTGGTTTGGTCTTTCAAGTAATTCTTAAATTCTGTTTCTTCTAAAACTAATAGAACCACCTACAGTCTTGTAAGAAAATAACCTATTGTTCGCCATTCATTTAAAATAATGGACTTCTCCTCCTCCATGTCCCATCTCTATAATCTGAAGCAGTGATTCCCAAAGTGGGCACCACCGCCCCCTGGTGGGTGCTGCAGCGATTCGAGAGGAGAGGTGATGGCCACAGGTGCATTTATCTTTCCTATTAATTGCTATTAAAATAAAAAATTAATTTCCAGGGGCGCTAAGTAATATTTTTTTCTGGAAAGGGGACGGTAGGCCAAAAAAGTTTGGGAACCATTGAAGTCTCATTCCAGTCATGGAATTCACATTTTGGAGGTACCCTGTGTCTCTGTGGCCCCTCCCTCTAATTGGATGACTTCTTTAAGAGTTTCCATTCTAGAGGGACCTTCAGGGCACTGTGGTCATTCCTCTTCAAGCTACACTCTAAACCCCTCCTGCCAACCCCACACTCACCTGCACCCAATAACTTTATCTCTACCTTTCCCCTTCAGCTTCCTTATATGTGTTATCTCTTCCCCCATTAGAATGTAAGCTTCTTGAGGGAAGGGATGGTCTTTCTACTTGTATTTATATTCCCAGAGCTTCCCACAGTGCCTTGCACATAGTAATCACTGAGTGGATGGTTGTGGACTGACTGACTGACTTCTCCACAAGCTTCCTTGAAGCCTTCCCTGATACCTCTGGTATAACTGGAAGGGATGTTTGCTCCAAGCTCCCACAGCACTCTGCACCTCTCAGGAAGATTTGGCACTGTGGGTCATCCTCTTCTGCTTGGTTCTTGGTTTTAATGATACTGTTCTCTCCTGGTTCTTCTCCTAACTTGGACTACTTCTCAGTCTCCTTTGCTGATTCCTATCCAGGTCACATCCATTAACCATGAATGTCCTAGGGAACTCTGTCCTGAACCCTCTTCTCTTCTTCTACATTATTTCACTGGGTGATCTCGTCAGATTCAATTATCATCTTTATGCTAATGATTACTGAATCTTCTTAAGCAGCTCTAGCTTCTCTCCTGAGAGACCCTTCTTCCTGCATGCTAGGTCCAGACATACCTGGTCCTTCTCATGAAGGCTCTGTCACAGCAGGGGAAATTATACTTTTTTTCCCTCAGGAACCTTTTAAATCTCTAAGCACTAGCTGTAGTCTGGGATGTGCTAGAGCCTGCTCAATCTGCAAAATTATTACTAAATTTTCAGTATGAGTTCATCTCATATCTCTACCTTCCTTTCAGTCTTCTTGAACTCCACATCCCACAGACATCTTAAACTCAACATGTCCAAACTTTTCTCTCCAAACTTCCTTATTATTGTTATGGGCACCATTATTCTCCAGGTCGTCCAGGCAGCAAACACCTCAGCTCCTCACTCTCTCTCACTTCCCATATCCCATTTGTTGTTAAGGTATGACAGTTTCACTTTTGCAACCTCTCTCATAGAACCCCCTTCTTTCCTCTCCTCACCACCATGGTAAAGTCCCTTATCACTTCTCACCTGGACTACTGCAATAGCCTGCTGGTGAGTCTGCCACCTACAAAGCTATGCTCACTTTGGTCTATCCTCCCCTCAGCCATCAAAGTGATCTTCCAAAATTCAGGTCTGTCCATGTCACTCCCTTACTCAATAAACTCTTGTGGCTCCCTACTACCTCCAGAATTCAGTAGAAAATCCTCTCTTTGGTATTTAAAGCCTGCTCCTCCCCTTCACTATTTTCATTTGTTCTTTTCCCGTTTTACACTTCATCCCAACCCTGCAAAACACACACACACACACACACACACACACACACACACACACACACACACACACACACACACCTTTATTNACACACACACACACACACACACACACACACACACACACACACACACACACTTTGATTCAATGGCACTGGCTTCACTGTTCTTCAAATAAGACTATTCTCCCAACTCTGAGCCTTTTCTCTGACTTCTTTAGACCTGGAATGCTCTCCCTCCTCATTTCCACTGCCTTCCCTGACTTTCTTCAAGTTCCAGATAATATCCCACCTTCAATAGGAAGAATTTCCCCATCCCTCTTAATTCTGATATTTTCCCTCTGCTTATTTTTTCCTTTTGTCATATGTAGTTTGTCCAGTTAATTTGCATTTTGTCTCCCTCTTTAGACTGGAGTACTTCGAGACTTCCTTTTACTTTTAGTATCCCCATTGGCTAGCACAGTGGCAACATATTGTAGGTATTTCATAATTGTCTATTGACTGACTGATTCATGATATTTTATTTTGGTTTGTACTTATCTCTGAATCATTTTCCCCTCCTGCAATAGACTGCTAGTTCCTTGAGGGTAGAGATCAAGTTTATCCTTATGTCTTCCTTGGTTCCGGCACAAAATTCTATACACAGCAGGTATTTAATAAATGTTCGTGGAAGCTGCTGGGGTGTTGGATTTTTTAAAACGCTTTTTGAAATACTTCTTGCACTGAGGGGCATTCTAGAGAAGGGATGTTCTCCCTCTCTCTTTGACCCTGGCCAGGTTATATCTGGAGGAACACTCTCCGTTCTGGGCCCTGCATTCTAGTATGGGCCTTAAAAAGCTGGAGAGCATCCAGAGAAGGGCAGTCAGGATGGTGAGAAGACTTGGGATCGTGCCCTATGAGGACAGGCTGAAAGACCTGGAGATGTTTGACCTGGAGAGGAGAAGATTCAGGAGGGGCAGCATGAAGCTGTCTAAGCATTCCAGAGGCTGTTATATAGAAGTTGGGGGCTGGCTGAGGAGGGAGAAAGGGTTAGATCTGTCTTGCTGAGCTTCAGAAGGCAGAACTGTGACCAATTAGTTGAAGTCACAGAGAGGCAGATACAGGCTTGATGTAGGAAAGAATGAACAATTAGAGCTGTCCCAAAGTGCAATGAGCTGCTGTGGGATGGAGGATTTCCTTCACTGGAGGTTTTCAAACAAAGGCTGGGTGACCTCTGGTAGAAGGGATTTTTGTTTAGGCATGTGTTAGACGAGATGGCTTCGAACTCTGTGATTCCAGGATTCTTCCACTCTCCAAACAGATTATAAACTCCTTGAAAACGACCATGTGCCAGGCACCATACATTAGGGATACAGAGACAAAACAGTCTCTAACCTCAAGGAACTTACATTGCAAAGGGGCAGATGACAAGTATATAAAGAAATACTGACGAACAAATATAAGAGACACGGGAGGAGCGTTGTCAGCAGGGAGGATCAGGAAAGTAATTCTGTGCGGGGTTATGTTCGAACAGAAATCTGAGGAAAAACAAGGGATTCTAAGATGTGGAAGTGAGGACACAGGGAATAGCCCGGTACAAAGGATGTGGAGATGGGAGATGAAAGGTTGTGTGCGAGGAACGGTAAGAAATTTGGTTTGTCTGGAACCAACAATGCAAGAAGGGAAGTAATATATAAGAAATATTATTGAAAAAATAGGTGGGACCAGGTTGCAGAGACTTTTAAAGGGGAAATAAAGGGAACTTACATTTGATCTCAAAGATAATGGGGAGCCATCGTAGATTATTACATAGAGAGTGACATGGTAAAGCCTACATATATATATATATATATTTTTTTTTTAAACCCTTGTACTTCGGTGTATTGTCTCATAGGTGGAAGATTGGTAAGGGTGGGCAATGGGGGTCAAGTGACTTGCCCAGGGTCACACAGCTGGGAAGTGGCTGAGGCCGGGTTTGAACCTAGGACCTCCTGTCTCTAGGCCTGACTCTCACTCCACTGAGCTACCCAGCTGCCCCCTACATATATATTTTTAAACCCATACTGTCTGTCTTAAAATCAATGCTAAGAATCAGTTCCAAGGCAGAAGAGTGGTAAGGGCTAGGCAATTAGGGTTAAGTGACTTGCCCAGGGTCACACAGCTAGGAAATGTTTGAACATAAGACCTCTTGTCTCCACGCCGGGCATCTGAGCCCCCTAGATGCTCCTGTAAGACCTATATTTTAGGAAAATAAATTTGGCTACTAGGTGGAATGTGGATTGGGAAGAGAAAGGAGACAAAGTAGGAAGTACAATTAGAAAGCTAATGCAAGAGTCCCGAGAAGGGTCGAAGAAGGTTTGAACTTGGCTGATAGCCATATGAGTCGAGGGAAGGAGATATATGTAGTAGATATGTGGAGGTAGAAAGGACGACATTTGGCAACTGATTAGATAGGTGGAGTGAAGAAATATAGGGAGTCACCGATGGTGCCAAGGCTATGAATGCAGGAGATACCTTTGACAAAGATACCTTTGATAGAAATAGAAAAGTTAAAAAAGGGAGTGAATTGGGAAGGGGAAATAATGAGTTAGGCTCTAGATTTGTTGAGTTTGAGATTCCTATGAGATAGCCAGTTTGAAATATCCAACAGGCTGGTATAGATATGTTGCTGGAACTCAGAGAAAAGACTCGGGCTGAATAACTAGAGTTGGGAGTCATTGCATTGAGATGATAATTAAACCCATGGGAGCCCATGAGGTCTACAGTCTGCTCTGCCCAAGAGGAATTGTCTCACTAATAGGGAAAGGGTAGATCTTCATAATCACAGGTGAGCCTCTGGGCTAGTCAGTGTGTTGGACCCAATTTTAGTTGAATCTATCCCCGTTCATAGTCATTTACCTTCCCAAACCTCAGTGATATGCGTCCCCTTCTGAGACAGAAGTCACTGGTTCTTGGATAATAATATGACGATGGGGATGTGACTTAAATACCACTTCCAAGAGAGATGAAAAATGGAGGTGATGATGGTGGCTAAAATGTGGCTAAGTTACTGAGTCAGGAAAGCTCCCACTTTGAATGCTCTGATTGAAATTCATTTCAATTCACTTTGACAACACAGTGCCTACCCTCAAGGAGTTTATATTCTGCTAGGGAGATTCAAGTACATAGGTAACTAGATAAAAAATATGTAAAAAAATAATTTGGAGAGCTAATTCAAGAGATCAGAATAGGCTTCCTGGAGGAGATGGCACTTGTGGTGGGCCTTAAAGGCAGCTAGAAATTTTATAAGGCAAAGAGGGAGGGATGGGCATTCCAGGAATGCGGGAATGGGGGACCATGGCAAGAAAGTACAAAGGTGGGATAGGGAATGTTATGTAGGAGGAACAGCAAGGAGGCCAGTTCAGCTAGTATGGAAAGTGTATAAAGGGGAGTAATATGAAATTAAGAGTGCAAAGATAGATAGGAGCCAGATCACAGAAGAGATTAAATGCCAGTCTAAGGAGTTTGTGTATTTTATCCTAGAGGCAATGTTCTTGTTGTTGTCCAGTCCTTGCACAGAAGTTCAACTCTTCAAGACCCCATTTGGGGCAAACAAGATTAAGTGACTTGCCCGGGGTCACAGAGCTAGTTAGTGCCTGAAGCCAAATGTGGACTCCGGAAGATGAGTCTTCCTGACTCCAGGCCTTGCACTCTATCCACAGCTCCACCTAGCAACCCCTAGAGGCAATAGGGAGCCACGGAAGACATTGGAGGGGTGGGGGTGGGGGACAGGATGACAAAAGTCCATTTGTAGCTTAGGAAAATCAGTTTGGCAGCTGTGTGGATTGGAGAATAAAGAGATTGGAAGGAGGGAGGTCAATCAAGAGGCTCTAGCCACAGTCCAGGTGAAGAGTGGATAAAGCCCTATTTAAACTAAGGTAGGCTACGTGAGTGGAGAGAAAGGGATATATTGTGAGGGATGTCATGAAGGCAGGCTTGGCAACTCATTAGATATGGCAGTTGAAGAAAAGGGAAAAGTCAAGGATTGCAAACTTGGGTGATTGGAACAATTTGGTAGCATCAATAGAAAGGGAGAAGTTTGGAAGAGGGAAGGGTTTAAGGACAAATAAAATGAGTCCCCTCTCTGTCTTCTGCCTAGCTGAATCTTACCCCTCCCTCAAGATCCCACCCAAGTACCATGTATTCCTTGAAGCCTTTTCTGACCACCCAGGCCAGAGATCTTTCTTCTACGACGCCGCAGTACTTACTATTTTACACTATACTTTAGCACTTAATAATTCCATCTTGAAAAAGTTCTCTTTTCATATACGTGAAGGTGACTAGCTTTCCCTCCTAGACTAGAAATCCTTGTGTGGGCAGGTACCAAGTCCTACTCATCTTTGTCTCTTCCAGGTTGCTGAATAGAGGTCGAGAGAGATACATTGGGTGAATGAGTGTCTGAGGACAGGACCTTAACCAGGTATCTGATGGATCCAGGGGGACAAAGCCTTAAGCACCTGGTTCCTATGCCTGGGCTATTTATTGGTGATTAAAACAGGGGTAGAGAGGGAGACTGTATAGAGTTGGAGTAGAAAAGCGAAGGGAGACAGAGCTGGGGAGAACCACGAGGCAATGGGGGTGGTTTCCATCTGCTTTCACCAACTTGGGGGAAGAGGGGAAAGAATAGAAGAGAAAGGGGCAGAAGAGAAGGAAGGAGAAGAAGAGAAAGGAGGAAAACAAAAGAAAGAGAAGAGAAGGGGAAGGGGAAGGGGAGAAAGGGAGAAGAGAAGGTAGAAGAAGAGAAAAGAAGAAAACAAAAGAAAGAGAAGAGAAGGAAAAGGGGGAGGGAGAAGGAAGGGAGGCAGAAGAGAAGGAAGGAGAAGAGAAAGGAGGAAAACAAAAGAAAGAGGAGAAGAGAAGGAAGGGGAAGAAGAGGCGGGGAGAGAAGGGAGAGAGATTCCCCTCTTGGGCAGACCAGGAGCACATCTAGAGGGCAAGATGAGCAGAAAGAGGGAGAAGGTTCAGCGAGCAAGCAAGACGCCTGTGAGACAAGCCAGCAGGACCCCAGGAAGAGAGAGAAAACCCAAGCAGGAAAACCAGGGGAGGAGGAGGAGGAGCTGTAAGCCTCCGCTCCCAACACTGAGCCTGGGGAGAGGGGAGAAGGTAAACTGAAATTATTCATTAAAAATAAAAACTAAAACCCAAGGACCATCTCCAAGTAAAGCAGCCAGCTCAGGGCTCTAGGCTTTCACTCCCTCTTGAAAGTAAATACAAAGGCTTTGGTTCCCCAGCACTTTCTAATGGTCGACCTCTCTGTTGTCCTCAATGCGAGCCTGTCCCAGTTACAGCCGCTGGTTGCTACAGCAACTGAGCTCTGACTAATCATTTGCGCAATGACCTTTTTTCCCCCCTGAGAGAGGGAGAGAGAAAGAGACAGGGAGGGAGGGAAAAAGGGAGAGCGAAAGAGAGAGGGAGAGAGGAGGGAAGGGAGGGAAGACAAGTAGGCGAGCAAGGAGAGGTACCATTAAAAACGACTCAAAGGAAAAACGGCTGGTTGTTGCTTTTTGTTGGAGGAGGAGGAAGAAGAGGAGAAGGAGGAGGAGGAGAAGGAGGAGGAGGAGGAGGAAGGGGCTGTGGGGCTCCTGAGCTGCAGAGGAGAACAGAAAGGAGGGAGCTGCAGAGGGCCCATTTGCCCTGGAAGAGCCAATGACAAAGGGGAGGAGAGAAAGGGAATGGGGTGGGGGGAGGCCCTAGGAGAGGGGAGAGAGAAATGTTTTTCTTGCCTTTCTTAGACCTCTTTCAATCTGGTTTGCCCTCCACCACCACCTCAAATGCCAAGCGCACTTCCCCCACCCCCAACCAAGGCAGGGCAGTTACAGAGCTTTTCAGGTTTGGGGGGTGGGGGGGTGGGGGATACACAAAGTACCCAATAGCACCAAATAGCATTATCCCCATTGCCCAGATAGAAAAACTGAGCTGGGGAAGAAAGTTGCCTTCCCCCTCAAAACAGTCATTTAAGACCAGTGGAACCCTGGCCACTTAGAGGCCATCTCTGTGTTTCTCTGACTCCCTCTGTCTTTGTCTCTGTCTCTTTCTCCCTCTCTCTTTCTCTCTGTCTTTCTCCCCTCTTCTCTTCCTCTCCCCCTTCTCTCCTCCTCTCTCTCTCTCCCCTTTTCCCCACCTCTCTACCCCCTCTCTCTTTTCTTCTCTCCCTCCCTACTTCTCTCTTTGTCTCTGTCTCTCTGTCTCTTCATCACACACACACACACACACACACACACACACACACACACAGAGCTTCTTCAGTCTCAGGAAGAGCGTTTTCATTCCTGGCAATTTCATTGCACCCCATTTCAATAGATGTGGGTGAGTTCTAACAGCTCCCACAAACCCTAAGCAATTGATTCTTACATTTTTTTTAAAGCTGAAAGATAAAGGGAGGGTAATGAGAATAGGCAGAAGAGGGAAAACAAGAGCTGTAGGAGAGAGAGGAAAGGGAAGAACTGAGGGGGAAGAAAGACAGCAGAAAGGACTGGGAATAGGGTTAGACAGATGGAAGAAGAAAAGTGGAGGGGGCTGAAGATGGATCAACAGAGGGAATGAAGAGAGAGAGAGACAGAGAGAGCAAAACATGCTGTATGGCTCTCCGCCTTTCTCCAGGCAAATAAACCCGCCATTGAGCTGTCTGGACATGGTTGTGCCCCTGGACACAGCAAACAGCATTCTGAAGTGCTTCCCTTGGACTAGTGGACACGTCTCTGTTTGCTGGCTGTGGCCTTAGGTTTCCTGAGGGCATCGACGCACCCAGACCTGTCTGGCTTCAACCACCACAGGTTCAAACTCTTCACCACCTCGTCCTTCTCCCTTAAGAAAATCCATTCAGGGCTCTCCGTTAAGAGGCACCAACCCAAGTCCCACTCCCTTTCCCACTGGGATGAGTTAGATGAGTGTTTATGATGCTGAGGAGCCCCAAGTCACACCGCAGTGAGAGGGAAGGACAGATGGTGGTGATTCAATTTTAACCAGTCTTTAGCTATCAGGGAGAAGTTGTGGGTTGGGGCTGAGATCACAGACTTCTGGAAGGACCTTAGAGATCATGGAGTCTGATGCCCTCATTTCACAGATGAGGGAACTGAAGCCCAGAGTGGAGGCGAAGTGATTTACCCAAGGTCATGCAGCAAGTTAGTAGCAGGACCAGAATTAGTACCCAGATGTCCTGATTCCCAGGTCCATGCTCTTTCCACAACACCAGGACAAAGCTGAGACCTTGGTTTTTAATCATTTAAGAACCAGGGAGAGAGGCGGTGCCCACACTGTAGATACACAGCTTGCCTCTCGGTCAAAAAGACCTGACTCCAAGTTCTGCCTCTAGTATATACTAGCTGTGTGACCCTGGTGGGCAAGTCATTTAGCCTCAGTGCCCCAGGCAAGTCTCTAAGATTATAAATTGCAGAACAAAAGGCAGCCAACATTGATAGAGGGAGGGTCCTCACTAGTTGTTCCCTGTGCCACCAAAATGACAGGTCTGCCCCTGTTCCCCTCCCCTCAAAAAAATAAAATAAAATAAAGGAATCAGAGTACCTTTTCAAACTACCTTTTCTGCCTCATATACTTACAGGGCAATTTCTCTGCAGTATATGACATTCAAAAAGCCCCCATTGCACCCATTGGCACAGAGTAACACCATTAATCAAGCACCAGAATAAGAGCCAATACCCTTTATGCCACACTGACACCACCCTGCTTAATCTGAGCATTAGGGAATACAGAGAGAAAGAGCTCTCCTTTGGAAGAGTCAGGCTGAGATGTAGATGGAAATGACCTTCAGAGTGGTAGCTGCTGTCGATGCTGACTGTGTAAATACCAGGGCACACAGGGGTGACAGAAAAGATCGAAGCATGACTGGAAGCCTGCGGAGTTTGGCCTTTGGCAGGAGGTACTTGGCCAAAGGTCCGAAAGGGAACAATGTGAACTGGGTGACCTGTCAGCAACAGTTTGGAAGGAGCCCTAGAATCAAGAGGTATGGGTTCTAGTTGCCACCCTACCCTAGATCAATGTCATCTGAGCAAGTCCTGGCTTCTCTAGGGTTCAGTTTTGTTCATCTGTCAGAAGGGGATAATAATACCTGTCCTACTTCACAGGAGAGTTGGGAGGTTCAAACAAGGTTATGGATGTGAAAATGCTTCACAAAGAGGGCAGCTGTAGATTGAGAGCCAGGCCTAGAGATGGGAGGTCCTAGGTTCAAATTTGGCCGCAGACACTTCCCAGCTGTGTGACCCTGGGCAAGTCACTTGACCACTTACCACTCTTCTGCCTTGGAGTCAGTATTGACTCCAAGATGGAAGGAAGGTAAGGGTTTAAAAAAAAGAAAAGAAAATGCTTCACAAAATAGGCATAATATCTATTATGTATGATATAAAATATATCATTATAGATTGCATGCATAACATATTATGTTTATATATAATATATAAAGTGCTATAAAAGTCCTAATATCATAAAAATTACTCCTCCCTCATCTTGCTTCATTTTTCTGTATGAAAGATTGATCGTATTAGAAAGGAGAAAACAAATATGGATTTGAAACTCAAGATAAGTAAGGATCACCTAAATGTGTTCAAATGATATAAGGAATTAGGTCTCAGGGTCCTGAAAGAAATTATAGAGGAAATTGCTGAAATGGGGTCAATAATCTTTGAAAATTCTTGGAGAAAAGAGAAGTGCTAGAGATAGGGAAATGCTTATCTTGATTGTCAGAAAGTGAAGAAAGGATGTATTAAAGTTCTAGTTCAGATGATCAAACAGCTGAACTGTGAGTTCAGAAAGGAAAACGGTGATTACAAGGAACCAGCATGAGTTCACTATAAGTAAGTTATGCCAGAGTAATTTCATTTCCTTTCCTTATTAAAAGAAATAGGGATGCCTTTTATTTTTCATAGCATAGACATTTTCTTATATCTCAGCCCACATCTGCCCTTAGATCCCTCTCTTATAGCAAAAAAAAAAAAAAAACAACAACAAAGGAAAAGCAATTGTCATACCAACCAAAGTGACAGCACATTCAGCATTTGGCACACTATCCAAAGGAAGGAGATGTGCTCTATCATTTGTCCTCTAGAAGCAGTGTTGGTCACTATCTTTAATCTGAGTCCTACTGTCTTTGTTTCCTTTTCTGGTAGGGCTTCTAGACCAGTAGATGAAGAGAATGCTATAGGCATAGTCCATTTCAACAAGGTAATTGGCAATCTTTCACAATAGTCATGTGATTTTGAGTTGGAAGGGACTTTAGGGATCATCTAGTCCAGCTACCTCATTAAAAGAATCTTTTTCAATAACTGAAGGTTCATTTTTTTTCTCCCTCCCACCTCCCTCCACTCACTGAAAAAGGAGGGAAGAAGGAAGAAAGGAGAGAAGAAGAAAGGAAGAGAGGAAAGAAGGAAGAGAAAAAGGAAAAGAGGAAAGGAAGGAAGGAAGGAAGGAAGGAAAGAAGGAAGGAAGGAAGGAAAGAAGGGACAGAGGGAAGGAATACAGAACCCCTTTATCACATAAGCATATGTCAAACAAATATATTTTCACATTGGTCACATCCAAAAATGTATTTCTTATTCGACATATTAGTCCAGCAACTGAGGTCCAGAGAGATGAAGTAGCTTGTGGACAAAGGATGTAGGTTGGATAATATCTGAGATTTGCAATTAGCTATAAAATAGATCATGTTTATTAACATATTATGAACCTAATAGGGTGTACCACCTGGCTCCACCTCCCCAACCTATCCTATTCAATATTTTTATCAATACCTACTTCATATAACTGTTGTGAGGTCAAGCACAAGGTCTTTGAAAAAAAAGTTTAAATACAATGCAAATATAAGAGCAAATTATTAAGCATTCTTTAGAATTCTATCTCCAAAGAGCTTTTCAGACTAGCAATTGGACAGGTCTTGGGCTTGCCTGTCCTCTTTTGGCCCCCTCTCATGGTAATCAAAATACTCGCCCTGCCCATCTTCCATGCCCCGGCTCAATACCCCTCTCTGCTTCCCCGGCTCCTCTCCTTTCAGTGAGACCCTGCAGATCCTTTCACTCGGAAAGTCTCACTGCTTCTGCGTTAACCAAAGAAAAAGAGAGAGAAGAACAGCGTCAGGATTCTCTTCTTTCAGACAGCCCTTGAGGCACGGGGGAGCTGACACTGTTCCCCTAGCAAAGTCCACCCGTAACCAGCCTTTAAAAATGGCTCAGAACACAGACAGTCCCTGATGCCACTCCAGTCCCAAGGACTAGCAGGAACACATGCTCCCCAGAGCTGATGGCTGGGGGTGTCTCACTTCTCCTGGGCTGGCAATGGCAGGAGGTAGGATGCTGTCAGCTTCTTCCAGGTTCTCATCAGCATGGGGCCCCAGCATCTCTGCTTAAAGATAGCCTCGGGCGCTCGCTTAAAGATGCTAACATTGCAGCTGACATTTGGGAAATCCTGGCAGCCGATCAAACCGGAGCTGAGAATAAGAGTCAGGGAGGGAGTGTGCATCTTGCTGGTGACTGGGGCAGGCTGGGGAAACTAAGGGCTAAAAGGGACCCGTCTGAATTATTTTAAACTCCACCACCAGTTAGGGTTCCCTTCCTGGGCCCTTGGGGATCAACCTCTCTCAGTCATTAAGGGTGGGGAACAACAGAAGAAAAACCAGGAGGAATGAGAAAAGAAAAGGGGAGGAGAAACAGCTTGGAGCCGAGACCCAAATCCCTCATTTTATCCCCCAATACTGGGTCTTTAACAATTATCAGACTAAGTGGCAATAAAACCACCAAGAAATTGGTAAAGAAGGATTAATTTTACTTCAAAGAGTAGGAAGAGGAGGACAGGGGGTTTCCATCGTTCCCATGCTCCATAGATCTTTCATTGCAGGGGCCAGGGCTGGATTTTTTATGAAGCAGAGAGAGAGGCTGGCTTCTCTGGATGACCTAACTCCAAGCTCTGGGAGAGACAAAGCAGAGAGGATGACGGCACTGCTGGAGATCTGCCACACACCCACCCTGGAAAGCTGGGGGGAAATCTAATGATAGGGCAGAGGCCATCCTGCTTCCCAGATCATAGGAGTTAGAGCTGAAAAGGACCTTCAAGATCATCGAGTCCAGCCCCCCTGATTTAACAGATGAGAGAACCGAGGCCAAGAAAACTGAAGGGACTTGGCCAAAGTCACCCAAGTAGTAATGAGTGGAGCAGGGATTCAAACCAATGCTCCCTAACACCATATCGTATACCCTTGTCCTTGCATCAGGCTGCTTTCAGGTTCCATCAGCTGGGAACCTAGAAGGGCTGGTTCTATCTTGGCACTGACTCATTGGACAATCTGGAAATTGCTGCCAGGCTGACATTCCAAGAGCACCCCTCTGACTCTGTGACCCCCTTGCTCAAGAACCCATAATAGCTCCCTTTTCCCCTATCACATGGGTCCAAGCTCCTCTGCCTGACATTTAAAGCCTTCTACATTCTAGCCTCAGCTTAATTATGAGATTTTATCTCCCACAGTTACCCTATCTACAAATACACTGTGCTCCTTCATATACACACTTCTGATGCCTTTATTCTTGCTATGACTCCTCTCCCACAATTCCATGGATAGAATTCTCTCTCTTTCATTTTCCCTTTACCCCAAACCTAATCATTCTTCAAGGCCCAGCTCAAATTCTGCCTCTTCCATGAAGCCTCCCCTGACTCCACTAACCCAGATTGCTTTCTTTCCCGGAGTTCTTGTTGCACTTAACAGTCAGCATCACATGGCTGAGCATGCCATCATTCTCTGTTTCCTATTAGTTATGCTCCATCCTTAGCAAGATTTTAAGTCCCTCGAGGATGGGGGCCATGTTCCAGACCCTCACAATACCCCTGTTTTGCTAGGCATGTAGAAGGCATTCCAATCCTTGACTGATAAGCAATAGAAATACCCTCCTCTCACTTCTGGTCCCTTTTGTTATTCCCTTCATTGGCTTCTCTCTGCACTGATGTGGAAACTCTGAGTATGTTTCCTGTGAGCAGACCCTGCTGTTCTTAGTCTTAGGAGATAGGGAGCAGGAGAAGGAAATGGAACCGGTTAGGGAGACTGGGATGCCTAGAACAGTACTGGAAAGTGGGGGTGGGAATAATGAGGGGTTTGAGGGCCTGAGAGCTGGGTGTTTCTCTTTGGCGGGAGGGGGGAGGCTACTATAAGGAAGTCATAACCCCACTCTCCTCTCAGACTTCCAGTGGAGTCTTGAGTGACATAGCCTCTGTATCTCAGGATTTTTCCTTCAGTTAATTAATTTCCTGAGGACCTGCCCCATGTATATAGGGTGAAGCCTGATGAAAAATACAGAGCTGAATACAGAGAGCAGAGGTAGCATTCTAGAAAAAGCCCTGAACTTGGGGAGTCATGACTATGGCAAATCACTTATCCTTTCTGGGCCTCAGTTTTCCCATCTGTAAAATGAGATTTCACACAGCCTTCCTTCTAGTTGGAAATCAATGATCCTATAACAACCAGATTCATGTTCTGACTCTGATGTTCCCTAGCTATGTGACCTTAGACAAATCATTTACATTTTCACTTTGTCTGTAAAATGGGGATCCTGGTACTTACAATTTCTGCCCCACAGAGTTGAGGAAAGCTCTTTTATAAACGGTAAAGATCTATGTATTTGTGAGCTGTTATCATTTAGCCTTGTTTATGACCTTGAGGAACTTATAGATGGGAAGAATGAACTGATTGACTGAGCCGTCCACTGTGCAAAGATCTACTTTGACAAGTACTTAGCTTTGAGAAGATCAAAGATCAGAAGCCCATCTGAATGCTAAATTCTCCTTTGGGGTTTTAGACCCTATAATTCTGTCCCAAGCATTTCTAGAGTTTATGCATAGAGCTTTACCATCTCAGAGACAAAGTGGGAAAATGTAAGACCTGGCAGTTCACACTGCCCAATTGTGTCCAAGAAAGTCTACTGCCCTCAACTTTTTCATTAAACAAACAAACAAACAAACAAACAAAACCCCACCACACACAGACACTGCAAACGATGCCCAAGAAAAGCCCACTCTTTTCCTTCTCAGATCCTGTAGCAGAGAGAGAACTGCCTGGTCCTTAAGAAAGGGTATTAAAAATCTGGCCCCATCGCTGACCAGTTAAACATTTATTCAATGATTATATGTTCTCTTGTTGGTACAACTGAGGAAAAAGAATAAATACAAGGCATAGTTCATGTCCCCCAGGAACTTACAGTCTAGTTGGGGTAATAAGAATATAATCATAGAATCAGTGAGGCAGAAGGGACCCTAATGACCATTAATCCCACCTGCTCATTTTATAGATGAAGAAACTGAGGTTCAGAGAGATTGGCTTACCCAGTGCCATCCAGGTAGTAAATAATAGAATGGGCATTCAAATTCAGGTCACTTGATCCTAAGGAGCTCTCCAGGGCTACAATCCACTTCAGCCACTTTCTTGGAAGAGATCAGTTGAGGTTGAAGCAGACAGAGAAGACTTTTTGGAAGAACAAAGATAGAATTGAAGGGTTTCTTCAGGCAAAGAAGCTGGCCAAGGAAGGCCTTTTGGAAGGGCAAATAGCATTAGCAAGAGTAGAGAGGACGTGAGTATAAAAAGCCTGACCTGGGAATAGTGAGAAGACCAGTCTCATTTCTCAACTAGGCTGCCCTTTGGACTCCTCCATTATGCCCCAGAAACCCCTTCATCCTGGAAAACCACTTCAGCCCTGGAATTCACATCTTGGAAATACTGTCCCAGCCCTATCCCTCTGATTGGACACCTTCCAGAAACTCCATTTAAGGAGGGCACCCAAGCCAACCCTTTCTTCATTTTTCAACAAACTGCAATCAGAATTTCTCCATCCTGTCCCCCTGTTCAGTATTTTCCTCACCCCACCCTTCTTTTCAGCTTCCTTTTATGTGTTGTCTTCTCCCAGTAAAATGTACACTCCTTGAAGGCAGGGACTATCTTCCTTTTTGCCTGTTTTTTTTTTTTTTAATTTTTATATATTTTTTTCCAATCACAAGTAAAAACAATTTCTGATACTCATTTTTTAAAGTTTCTGAATCCCAAATTCTCTGTCAACTGACCCTTCTCTTAAAGAAAGCAAGCAATTTGATATCGATTATGCATGTACAATCTGCTTGTATTTGTATTCCCAGGATTTAGAATAGTGCTTAGCACATAGGAAGTACTTGTTGACTGACTGACCAACTGAGCCTGTCCGAAGTGCAGGATCTATATTGAGGAGTGATGGGAAATAAGGTTGGATAGGTAGCATGTAGCCAGATTATGGAAGGCATTAAAATCAAACACAGCATTTTATTAGCAGTATGGCCCTGGGCAAGTCGCTTAATCCTGTTTGCCTCAAAAGTTAAATGAAATCAAATCAAGCTCAGGAATTTGGACATTTTTTCCCCCTCTGTAGGTAAGGGAGCATTTTTGAAGCCAGAAATATGATACAATCCTATGTGGTCCATAGAAATGGGAATAGGTAAGTGCAGAGTCAACTGTCAATGAACCACTTTGATAGGTTGCTCCTCCACCCAATTGTCGAGCCAAGGTTTGATGCTCCCTTTAATGAAGTCAAACTGAGAGATGGGCAAAGCAGGGATATGCAGGAGGGTATGTGCCCACATGAGTAATATTCTGTATGACCATATGACAAAGCACAAAGACACACATCCCGTGGTTGTCTAATTTTTTTGCATTATAATTTTATGTCACCCATATCCTTTCCCTCCTCCATGAGCACAGATCGGTAATGACACTTCCATCTCTGAAGGACAATACTATTATTAGAAAGGAAAATGAAGAGCTGGCCATGTGCCCATCTTACAGATGAAGGAAATGAGGCGCAGAAAAGATGGTGTCGTTCAAAGACACACAGCAAGCATTGGTGGCAGAACTGAGCCTTTGAACCTTCCTCCTTGAGTAGACGACTTCATCATTCTATATAGGCGATCCTTAAAATCATTAGAAAATTAAGCCTTGAAAGGAACTCAGAAATCACTTCGTTCACCCCTCCATTCATTTTTATAAGGAAAGAAACCGAGGGCCAAACAATGTGACTTTCTGACAGTCAGATGTATTTATCTGTTGCATATAGATCCAGGACTCAATCGTGTGCCCTATAAGGATTCACCTTCTTGATTGGCCTATGAATTTGTAGACTTTCTGAATTGACCAGTGAGCTAGTATAGTAACTCCGTGTTTCCTATAAGTACCTAACATGTCAGTTTTTTTTTCAATTTAAATACCCTACACATACTGTTAATAGCAACAAATTAATTTTTAGTTCTTATAACCAAATCTTATTGGCCAGACCTTATTGCCCCCACTTTTGGTTTATGCTTTTAACCAAAAAACAAAAACAAAAACAGCCGACCACAAATTATTATAGTTCCTCAACACTTTTGCTGTTTTCAGTACCACAGGGGCCAGCAAGAGAGGCCTGTTTGCTTTCCTTCCTGTCTTCATTCTCAAGGGGAAGGGAACAAGCTGCTCCCTGACTCAGAACTGAGGATTGTAGCTGGCAGTCCCCTCTCTGTGCCCAGCACCAAGGAACAGAGCTTGTCTGTTTTCTCCCCAGGGCTGGGAATGAGGAAGCAGAGGAGAGGAGGAGGGAGGGGCCTGCTCATGATGGAGGGATGGAACAAGCCTGAGAGGCCACCTCTGGAGTGGCTCCCCTGGAAACTATGAAAAGGGACTTGGAGCTGAAGTAAAGACGAGGAAAAGGAAGGGCCCCGATTCAGGGCAGACGTGAGCCAAGCCGGAGAGGAAGAAAGAGCAGAGGCCCTGCTTCCCCTGTTTGCTTTGTCCTCAAGGGAGGCCCAAGTGAACGCTGACCAGCCTTTCTCCTTCCAAAGCTTCACTCGAAGGCTAAACAGAGGGAAATGGCAGAGAGAGGAAGGGAGAGGGTACGTTTGACCAGAAACCAGTTTTGCAATAACAAGCCTTGCTTAAGGCAGACAAATAACCTTTATGGGCCTGGTGCTATGCAAAAGTAAACTCCATAAGACATCATTCTGCCCCTTAGGAACTTCCTCTCTAAATAAAGGGAGGCAGACAGTGAAAGAGATGGGATGGGATGAAGGCAAGGGATGAAGTCCGTACTTCTGCTTATTGTACATACTCCTCTTTGTATATTTTTGTAGACTCAGAGATTTCTTGCACTGGAAAGAGTCTTAGGGGTCATCTTTTCCAACTCCTCTTGTTTTATGGTTGAGGAAACTGAGACCCAGGGAAGGGAAATAACTTGAAAAAGGTCATCCATACTAGACCCCAGGCCTTTCCACTTTAGGACTCCCAACACTTCTTGGTTAATCATTTGACTGTCTATATCCTACTCTGCTACATTTCTTACACTGGAAAGAGTCTTAGGGATCATCTTTTCCAACTCTTCTTGTTTTATGGTTGAGGAAACTGAGACCCAGGGAAGGAAAATGATTTGGCAAAGGTGATCAAGACTACACCCCAAGCCTTTTGACTTTATAACTCCCAACACTTCTTGGTTAATCACTTGACTGTCTATATCCTACTCTGCTACATTGCCTCTGACATCAGAGGTGGTTTAAAAATATTTGTTGAATTGATTTGGATTGGATTAGACTATAAGCTGTTGGAGGACAGGAGGCCCTGTCTTATTCACTTTTGTATTTCTAGGTCACCACAATAGATATTGAGTGGGAATTCAACAAACATTGATTTATTGAAGAAAAGATTTCCTTACTTTTATAATTTTTAATAGACCGACTTAGTTCCACTACTGAAATCCCCCAAAATGAGTTTAAATCTAAGGGAAAAAATCTGGGTAGTTTACAGGAATTCAAGTTCTTAATTAATCGCTAGAGAAGTTCTTGTGATTTCTCTCAGCCTCTCATCTGGGCTTGAGAATCACACCCGTGCTCAGCTTATGAATTTATTTCCCCCTTTCTTCTTCATTTCTCTCCAAAATCATCAGCTTCCTCTTTGGGGGTTCTTAGCTAACCACAGAGGAGCAGACCATGTAAGGGAACTTGGAGATAGAACTGGAGATGTCAAAGAAACGCTCTGTAACTGGGCAAGCCACCAAGAAGGAAAAAAGATGTAGGTAGAGACTCCAGGGGCTTAATGAGAGGAAAGGGTGGCCACAATGGCTGGGACTGAGGCAAAGAACTGGTCTTACACTTTGGATCCCTCCTCTCCTAAAATAGTCTCCATCCACTCCATTATCAGTCAAGAAAGTTCTGTGAATTTTCCTTTTCTCTCTTCCTTGAATTTAGAGATGGTAGGACATGAGTGCTGATTTGGACATAACGCTGGACTTTGGATTCTGGAGTGTTGGGCTCTGGAGAATTAGCTACATCATGGATTTGCAGTGACATAAAATCCCTACAACTGTCTAAGCTATTGCTTAACATCTATAAAATGGGATAAACATCAAATTGCTTTTTTTAAGCTCGTGGGAATGAGTATGTGTTTTGAATCCCTAATGAAGAAGGTTAAAAATAAAAATGAAGTTAAAAAAAAGAAAGAGGATTATATCCAAGGGGTGTGCTGGAGCCAGCTCTAACTGGTCTTGAAAGCTCTTGTTAAATTTTCAGTGTGAGCATTTATACCTCAGAAATCAGTCAATCCCTATACAACAGAGCTTGGTTGATTATTTTGCTGATTGTTTAAAATTCAGAAAGTGTTACTAATGTAGGTTAAATTTAAAGGTATGTGTGCATACATCATCCCCCTCTGTTAAACACTTAATAGCATATTATCTCTGGCTATATGTATGGGGGCCATCTCCTAGAGCAGAGGTATCAAACACCCAGCCCTAGGCTTCCAGAGTGTACCTAAACCATATTAAAACATAATTGCCCCTGGGGCAGCTGGGTAGCTCAGTGGATTGAGAGCCAGGCCTAGAGACAGGAGGTCCTAGGTTCAAATCCGGCCTCAGACACTTCACAGTTGTGTGACCCTGGGCAAGTCACTTGACTCCCATTGCCCACCCTTACCACTCTTCCACCTATAAGTCAATACACAAGAAGTTAAGGGTTTAAAATTAAAAACAAAACAAAACAAAACAAAAAGAACACATAATTGCCCAGAGAAAGAACTATGGGAGCAGAAACACAGAAGAAAAACAACTGCTTGATCACATGGGTCGATGGGGATATGATTGGGGACGTAGACTCTAAACCATTACCCTAGTGCAAATATTAATAATATGGAAATAAGTCTTGATCAATGACACATGTAAAACCTGGTAGAATTGCTCATTGGCTATGGGAGTGGGGTGGGAGATGGGGAGGAAAAGAACATGAATCATGTAACTGTGGAAATTTTCTTAATACAAAATGTTTAAAAACATAATTGGGAAATATTTGACAAAATCAGTAAAAGTATTATAAAATAGAGACATGTGATTTTCTAAGTTAATATGTCACCCATTCCTCTCTTGTCCTGCCCCCCTTTATTTGAGTTTGACACTACTGCCCTAGAGTATGTGTGGACATAGGCCCTCTTCTGGTGGGGCCAGATCACCTGTGGCCCACAGAAAGAAGCCCGACAGTCAACAAGCACTTATATTTCTAGAAAAATTTATATTTATATGTGTTCATATAAATTAATATTTAGAGGTCATGGCCCTCTCTCTCTGCCTACTCTAGGGGATGGTCTCTGATATGTATGAAACCAAAGATTTTCTCACTTAGGAATGGGGCTTATTGCATTCTATGCAAAGAGCTGAACTGGTTAAAGGGACTAAAAACTATAGACTTGAGATCCATAGCACCAGAGTCAGACTCTTGTTCAGGTTTTAACAGAGAGGTATAATTTTAGGGTTTGTCTTTTTTAAAAATTTGAGAATCGATCAATCATCAAGCATTTTTCAGGTATTTACAATGTTCCACATGCCCCCAAACACCCTACTTTTCAAGACTTCCTTTTTGTGAGAGCATAATAAGTGCTTCATCATCCAATCGCTCATGTGTTTATTCATGTGGTAGGTGCTATGCTAAGGGCTAGGGATTAAGAAAAAAAAAGCAAAAATTCCTGTCCTCAAGGACCTTACATTCTAATGGATGAGACACTTACGTTACTCGGTGTGTCCGAGATAAGTGGAAGAGATGGGAAGAAACCCTGGAGTGGAAGATGTTAGCACCTGTGGAGAATGAGAGAGGTGACCCACTGAAGGTGGCATTTGAGCTGAGTCTTGAAAGAAGTAGGTATTCTGGGGCATGGAGCTTTCTAAGAACAGGAAATAGCCAGTACACAGGCATAGAGTTGGAAAATGGAGAGTTGTATGCAAGGAGCAGTTCATAGGGCAATATGGAGCTGCCATACTTTTCTATTTGTATGTCTAGTGCTTTGCATACAGAAAGAGCTTAATAAATGTTTCATTCATTCATACATAGAGTACAATGAGGGGGGTAATATGCAAGAAGATTAGAAAGGTGAAAATGGGCTAGTTTGTAAACAACCAACCAAAGAGGTCATTGGAAGTCCATTGGAAGCCACTGGACCTGATTAGGTATAGGGATGACATGGATCAGAAAATATTCTCTTTTACCTTCTATTCCATCTTCTGGACTCCAAGCCTGGTGCTTTATCCTGTGTCACCTACCTCCCCCAGAACTATGATTTAGGAAAATCACTTTGGCACCTGTGTAGTCCCCGTCCAAGTAGGGAAAGACTTGAGTTAGAGACACCAGTTAGATGGTTGGGAGTATTTCTAAAAGAGGTAAGATCTCTACTTTGTAACATATGTTTCTTTAAAAAAAAAAAATCTCACTGATGTCCCCTTAAAGGAAGAATTGGCATTGAAGTACAAGGTTAGGAATTTCAAAGGGAGGATTATGGGAAAGGCATGTTGCATACCTAGAGATAGGAAAACATAGTGAACGTGTGATAGAAAGAAAGTTTTGGAGTTAGGAGACCTGGGTTTGAATTTTGACTGCTGTCTTTAACTAGATATGTGACCAGGGGCAAGTCTATTTGTCATTTCAAGACCCTAGGGTTCTTCATCATTAAAATGAGAGTTGTGGACTAGGATGATCTATTGGGTCCCTTTTCTAATTGACATCTATGAATTTCTAGGAATATCTATCCCTAAGATTCCTTCTAGTTGCAATATGGGATTACAAGCAAAATTATGAGACCATTTCCAGAGGCTGAATGGAAGGACTGAAAGGTCAATTCTTTTACCTCCCTAAGCTCAAAGGTTGTAGCTTACTAGCTATTTTCTTGCCAGCCCAGGCATAAATGGTGGGTGGATGTTGGCCAGCCAACAACAGCTCCAATGAAGGTCTTGCACAATAAACTTCCACAAAAACCCACTTGCACACCTACCCAGTTGCCATTTTTCCTGGGGTGATTAGAGCTGGATCAAGTTACAGGTGAGTATTCAACTCTCTCTTCTCTGTTCTGCCCCACCCTGTCCCACCCTGGCAGGAAGAATTCAGCAGAAACACCTAAGGAAGCCAACACCTCCAAAGGCAACACAGAAGGAGTAGAAAATTTAAATAAATAAATACAATTCCATTTAGAGGAAAAGGAATAAAAAAAAAATCCACACTCTTTACCTTCTCCCAATCCCAGAAACCTGTGAGCTATGTAAATCTATGTAAATCAGGCCACTGTAGCAAAAGAGGACCTCATTCTATAAAATGCTTCATGTTTTCAGGAGTGGAAAGAAGGATTTGGATGGGGTTCTTTGTGGTGGGTTTCATTTTTGGTGGGGTAGAGGCAAGGGGGAAAATGAGAGAACTGAGGGACAGCTGAAAAGTAAGGAGATAAGATATGGGAACAGAACAAGGAAAGCAAATGGAGAAAGGAGGAAAAAATCCAATCCATGATGGAGAGGGTCATCCCTGCTGGCTCTTCTCAAGTCAAGCTAGCTCAACAACCTCAGCCTCCAAAGATCTCAGAAAATAAATGATTTGCTACTTTTCTTTCTGATACCTAGTGATTTGGTACAAAGCCAGTAAGTATAAGCAGAGCAGGAAGTGTAGATTAAGGAGAGTTTGGAAAAAAGAAATGAGCACACCTCAGTGAAAGTCCTAAAGAGACAAGTCTGCCACACTAGCTGTGAGAATCTCTCAGAGGAAAAGGAAGTGGTAAAATATAGGTCCCTAAGGATGGTGTTTGAAGGACCCATCAACAAAATGTATAGACTGACTTTTTACTTTTGGGTCCTTGGTTCAGGAAATAGAGGGGACTTTACGGCCTCAGGGGGAAAAAAAAGAAAGTCAATCACTTTATCATCAATTTGCAATAATACTTTTTAAAATGCTTGCTTTTATTTTTGAGAACCACCAGTCTGGATTTGAATTCCCAGCTTTCCCCCCACCCACCCCCAATCTGCCTTCATCCCAGTTCTTTGGACAAGTTGTTCTCAGTTCACTCTCAGAAACAGGCTCTCTGGCTTCTGGACCAAATGAGGTCAATGGACAAATGTAGTGGAAGCCTGACAGCTCTAGTCAGATGAAGGATTTTGAAATGCACAAAAGAACACAATGACCGGGAGGGAGTGAAGAGTGGAAGCTATGGATGGGGAAAGAGAGGGAACATCTAAATGACATCTCCTCAGAATAAGAGCATTCTCTAGCGCAGACCCCTGTAAGGTTGCACTGGTACTAGGTTAGTTCTGGGATCCTGAAGTCACTGTTCTGTGGTCTAGACTCTAGACAACCAAAGTGAGTAACTGGTTTTGACTTGTAAGGCCAAATTGTTGGGGGCCTTGATTCATTTGAAAGTGGCTTGGATTAGTACCAGGGCAATTTCCTCCCTAGGACAGACTCCTTGGTGATGCTGTCTGTCTGGTCTTGGCCCTGTGTGTCTCCAGCTTTAAAAAAAAAAAAAATGGAAAACACCAAAAGCACATTTCTGCTCCCTGGAAATTCACAATTTGGTCATTTGAGAGACAGTCTCTGAGCCACCAGACTGAACTGGACTCTCTCCTTATCAATTTTTTTTTTAAACCCTTAACTTCTGTGTATTGGCTCCTTGGTGGAAGAGTGGTAAGAGTGGGCAATGGGGGTCAAGTGATCTCCCTTATCAATTAAACCAGTAACATCCTATCTCCTGAGGGCATTTCAGAGTTTTTGTCTCTGAGTGACAAAATTCAGGTCAGGTCTAGAATCAAGATCCTTAGGATGGGATGTTGGAGATCATCTAGTGTAGCTTTTTCATTCCTTCAGGGAGACAACTGAGACCCTGAGGTAAAAGTTCTTGCCCAAGGTTACACAGCTTCACTTGGGACAGAGCCAGCACTAGGCCCTGATTTCCTGACTTAAATTCACTGTTCCTTTCATTAATACATAGAGTTCGATTAAGACTAGACTAGCTACTGCTCAATGCTTTCAGTGAAGTCTGCTTTAAGTGAGCCATTCTTGATCTCTGGGAAAGATACTGGTATTTTATTTCCCAAATCAAGCTTCAGACAAAAAAAAAGTTCCTTTGTAAATACCATCCAGTTCACCCTTCTTCCTCTTCTGCAACATTTCCTGAGATCGCTCCAAACACCCAATTTCAGAGATGTAAATGACTGGCCAAAGCTAGGCAGCTAGGTGGCATAGTACATAGAACATTGCAAGACTCCAGTTCAAATCCAGCCTCAGATACTTCCTAGCTGGGTGACCCTGCAGTAGTCACTTGATCTCTGTTTGCCTTAGTTTCTTCTTCTGTAAAATGGGGTTAATAATAATTCCTGCCTCCTGGGGCTGTTGTGAAGATCAAATGAGATAATATTATAAAGTGCTTAGCACAGTGCCCAGCACATAATTAAGTACTATATAGATATTAGCTATTATTATTGTAACATAAATGAATCACTTTGCAAATGTTAAAAGTGCTATATAAATGCTAGCCATTATTGCTGTTGTTCTTATTACCATGGTGATTCCCCAGCCCAGCCCAGGCAACCCAAATAAGCTCTGTAACCCATCATTTTCCAGACGGCATGCCATGCTATATGTCATTGGTGTAGCATGATGCCCTGATAGTCTTCGGTTCCCTTTGCCAAGCTTTAACCAGAAGGGTTAAAAGTGCTGATGCCCAGGGAGTAGAGAGAAATATAACCTACATATGATTGAGGAAAAGAGATGTAGAGTGATGGGCTCCTGGAGGAAAACACTAAGGAACACAGAAAGGTCTTCTGGAGATCCCTCAAATCACTGGGGTAATGACCCTTTATTTCCCAACTAGTTCCAATGGGGAGGGAAAAAAAAGGGTATGGAAGCTGTTCTCCTATGAGAGGAAATGTGAGATCTTGGACAATTCACTGTCCCTCTCCCAGCTTCATTTTCTCCAGCTGTAAAAGAAGGAAATTGGGCTAGGTGACCTCTAAGGTCGAATGTTTTCTATTCTAAGATCCTTTTAGCTCTCACATTCTGTATTCTAAGGTTCCTTCCAGCTTAGACATGCTATGATTCTACCAGAAAAAAACCCACACACGCACAACTTAAAACACAGAGAGTACTCAAGCTCTGGTAGGACAGTGAGCACCAGGCAGTCATCTCAGTTTAAGAAGAGGGATCCTGGGGGACGAGACATGCGATGACCTCCCCCCATCCCCCAAACTCCACAGCTGTCCACCCAAGCCTGATTCCTTCCTTCCCCCAGGCCTGCCTCCCTCCCCCACACCCTGGCCCAGTCACTAACCCATTTGCTGAGGCTTCCGGCCAGCAACACCCCCCCACCCCCACCCCGAGAAAAATCTGTGGCCCTGGCTTGCCTCTGGCTGAGTGTTTTTCTCCCATTTCTGGTACATGTGTGCACATATGCCTTTTTTTAAAACCTTGCTCTAGAAATTCTTCTCCCCAAGCCCGCTCCCCCCCACCCCCACACACTCTCCACTCCCCAGATGAACAGAGGGTGAGTGTGTGTGTGTGGAGGGGGAGAGAGAGAGAGAGAGAGAGAGAGAGAGAGAGAGAGAG
>NC_058131.1:283184580-283199640 GCF_016433145.1 Gracilinanus agilis
CTTCTCCTTCTCCTTCTCCTCCTCTTCTCCTTCTCCTTCGCCTCCTCCTTTTCTCCTTCTCCTTCTCCTTCTCCTCCTCCTCCTCCTCCTCCTCCTCCTCCTCCTTCTCCTCTTTCTTCTTCTCCTCCTCCTCCCCCTCCTTATACTCCTCCTCCCATCTCTGGCACATACTGACTGTGTGACCTTAGGCAAGTCACTAACTTCTCAGAGTTCTGTAAGAGACTTTAAATTGAAGGGAAAATGTCAGTTTATGCTAATGGAAGGAATTTCCCCATCTTGGAATTTCCTAATAAAATTATAGGGCCAACCCCATATCCTTATTCTATTACTATGCAAACTATTTCTTCAGTGTGGGTGTTCCAGCCAATGATATACATTAAGAGATAGTCTTTGAGAGTTGCTGTGGTTGAAAAAAAAATGCATTGACCAGTGGCTGAGCTGGTTACAGGCCTCTCTGAACTTAGCCATGCTGGGCCTCGGATGATGGACGTGTGGTTTGTCACCAGTTCCACACTCTGAGCCTCTTCAGCTTGTTGTATCTCAGCTGGCCTGGCCTTCAAGAAGCCAAGGTCACCTCTAGACAATAATGAGGCATTGGAAAAGGATTTTGGTGGAGAAATAATTACCATATTTAAAATAATGATTACATTATTATTTTATATTAAAAATTATGAGAGTGGACAACCAAAAAGATTATAATCTTGTGTAGTAGGTTTGGGTTCTCCAGTTACTGTTCAGATTTCTCTTCCTTTACCAAGTGCATATCACAGTGGGTCTCAATTTTGTTTTTGGCTCATAGCACAATTCTCTTTGCTATAAAGAACCATGGCATGATTAATATTAGAATTGGCAACAAAGATGGGTTCCTGGACTGTCAGGCCTCTAGACCCATTACCCTATCCTTGATATTTCTCTGCTTCTCTTTACTCCTGCCCCATTCCTTAACCTCTTCTTTTTACTTCTTCCTCAGGACTCCAAGCAGAAGAAGCAGTTTTGCATCCCCAAGATAGAGAGCTATTGTGACCTTCCTGACACTGTCAGGAAAATAAGATATCATACTACAGCTGGGGGTGGAAGCTGAGGATTTCACTGCACACCTAGTGAAAGTAGCAGCACACCTTTGAGAATTACTGACCTATGATTTATATCACAAAATCTTCAATCTATGGAAACCCAAAGAACCTGTGTTTGGAAAAAGTCATTGCTATAAGTGGAAGAGCTTTTGAGTGTAAGAACTGGAGCACGGAAAGGACTTTTGGATGCCCAATGGATGCTTCAGGGTTCTAAACCCTGTAAGACAAAATGGGGGTAATTCAAAATTTCTCTTTGGAGAGAGCAGAAGCACAGTCTTGCAATGCAAGGAGCCCGTGGCTTCAGGGTTCAATGCCTCCTCAGCCACTGACTTATAGAACAATCCTGCTTTTTCTCTGTCCAAATTAACTATGAAACATTTGGCTAAATCAATCTATGACCAGTTAGTTGAATGTCTAGAATGTGTTATATATTGTGGGGCATACAAGATAAAAAGACTCAAGCCCTGCCTTCAAAGAATCATAGAATTTGGGGGCAGCTAGGTGGCTCAGTGGATTGAGGGCCAGGCCTAGAGATGGGAGGTCCTAGGTTCAAAACTGGCCTCAGACATTTCCTAGCTGTGTGACTCTGGACAAGTCACTTAACCTCCACTGCCTAGCCCTTATCAATCTTCTGCCTTGGAACCAATACACAGTATTGATTCTAAGATGGAAAGTAAAGGTTTAAAAAATAATCACAGAATTTCATAAGTCAAAGACACCTAAGAGGCCATCTAATCTGACCCCTCCATTTTATAGATAGAACATTGAGGTCAAGAAAAGGGAAATTATTTTGCCCTCAGTTACATTGCCAGGAAGTGGCATAGTTGGGAAATAGATCTCAGTCCTCTGATTCCAAATCCAATGTTCTTTCTATATTGTTGAGGAGGCAAGTTTTCCCCATGAAACAGACAACAATGGGAGAATGGATAGAATAGGGTATGAGTTATAGTGTTATAGCCTATATGTATTCAAAGAGTTCAGAGAAAGAAGAAGTCAGTATGACTGGAGCAGTATGGGGGATTTCATAAAGAAGGTCACTTGAAAGTTAGGCAGAGAAATAGGGAAAGAGGGCATTATATGTTGGGAGGAACAATATGGAGAAGGGAACAAGAATTATAAGAGATAGAAAAGGAGATCAACTAGATTAAAGTCACCCAAGTCCTACTCTAATGCCTTGCCATGGTTATGGAGGTAAGCCTGGATTTTCAAAGACCATGCCAGTGGAGTACAAGCTCTGGAAGATTCTTCCATGCTGGAAAGCTTCAAGGAGGATCCCAGTGGCAGACTGTGTTTACTGAGGATTAGTCTGACTGAGTCTAGAGAAGTTCTCCATAGGAAAGCTAGCTATTTTTTTGGTCTTTGACCAAAGTAGCCCACAAAACCAAGAAAAATGCAAAATGGCCCTCAGTTTGTGTTTCTTCTTTCTATACTATGGTGATGATGGGAAGGTATGGGGAGCAGAAGACCCAGTTCTTAAATTTTCTATAAATGTTAACTTACCTACTAGTAATCTAAATGTGAAATGACTTGTCTAATGACCAATAAGTAGACATACTACTATAGCAATTGAATCATATGAAACTTGTCACTGAATATGAAATAAGAAGACAAAAGGAAGCTACAGCTAAATGGAAGCACAGTTCAGGGTTTTTCCTCGGAGAGGCAAATAAAGGAGTTGGTGAAGTTGTCTTTTATAATGTATCCAAAACCAATAAGAAACATCATTTCATGGTGCCTTTGGGCATCTCATATTATGATAAGTATTTACAGAAACACAACTATGAAGATAATTACAGGTAATGTACCAACATCTGTTACAGAGGATGAAGAGATGGAGAATTTCTATTAAAACTTCAATAATATCCTCTAAATTAAATCAAAATACATTTTGATACTCGATAACTTTAATCATGGGATAGGAAAAGATGGTTTAAAAAAAAAGAAAGGCTTGTGGACTACACAGAAGCCTTATGCCTATATATCATTAATACTTTCTATGAGAAAAGAATTGAGACATATCAGACATGGTGAGCACCATGTTATTCTTTTTTTAACATACAATGAAACATTTTAGCAGACAGGAAATGATTTATTACTGAAGTAGGAGTCATTCTTAAATCAGCTATCTGTGCACAATCAAATCATGACTTGTTAGAAATAAAATTTAATTTAAAAACATTGAAAGGAAAAAGAAAAAGAAATGGCATTCAGTTAACATTACCCCAATCTGACCTATTGAAAAAATAAGTTGTTGGTAACAAAAGATAAATGGATAAAAGAACAGATATAGATATAGACATTAACATTTCTGAAAGAACTTTAACCAGTGGAAATCAACTGACAAAATGAGACCAAAATCATCTAGATTCCTCAGTTAGTAAGCCCTTTGCCAAGAGAAGAGATTGGGAAGCCAAAGACAAAACTGAATTAGAATATACACTCTTTTGTAAAAATCTTATTTTAAAGAGTACATGAAAGGATTATAGAAGATTATGAGAATTATTTCATAAAATAATAAGAAGCTGTAGAGAGAAAAACAATTTAGTGGAAAGGATGTTGAGAGATCCAACACAGCAGAATCATCTCAAGGGTATTAAAGGATGAAGCTGAAAGAACAACAAACACACAAAATATCTGTACAGACTTTTACAACAGAGTCTTTTAATCATAAAGAATAGTGAAGTCCCCACATTTGGACTCTAACACTACAATCCTAGGGATGCTGCATGAGGAAGTGGAAATAGAATTGAAGGAAATAAATATGTGAAAAGGACTTTGAGAGGAGCTCCATTCTCTGGAGGTAATACAATTTTGATCATCTTAAGAGAGCAATCAATCGTTAAAGTAACTGAAAAAGAGGAAGATAGCAAAGGCATGGGGGCAAGTCCTAGACATTATTATTCCCATGGAAAGAGGACCAAAAAATTATCAATAACTATCAGTGCACATGCCTCTTTTCCATTAGTACAAAAATGTTTATGAACTACAAATGCACCAAAGGCATTTTTTGATGAAGATAAAGAAGGGAAACAGCTTCTGTCAATGATATGCTATATAGTACACCATGTCTTTACAATTACCTAGTTGCCCAAAAGATGTAGAAAATGCAAGATCCAATGATGTTTACTTTTTGTTGACTATTTTTTTAAAGCATTTGATTTTGTAGAGTAAAATCCCACTGTAAAGGCTCTCGTCTGTGAAGGTATAGCCCTTGCATACATCAAAATAATGAAAAGTCCTTGAAAAAAAGGCTAACAACTAAGGTAACTTGCTCAATCACTCACTTATTATTAATGGCAAATGAGACAAAAATATGTGTATGCTTACAGAAAGTGTTGCTACTGTCATGGTAAAATACAGATCAAAGAGGAATTCCTCATTGTTAGTGAGGTTCTCCAGATGCTCCTATTCTCAGAAGATATAGTGCTGATTCAATTAATCTCCAAAACATTGCAAAGTCTCCTAAATGAGATCCATAATCACTCAAAAGAGCTCAGGCTAACTACTTGACAAAGGAAAACTGAAGAGATGAGAAATGCCAATTGTCCCGATTGATAGACAGTTAGTTGGGTGGGCAATTCATAGAGCTTGTCAATATCTATGTATAGATAGCCACAAATTTGTTGGGGGGTGGAATGGTTAAGCATATATCTATTTTTATCCATTTATCTTTTATTTGCTACCAATAACAAATATATATATGTATGTACATACATATATATGTGTATATATGTATATATATATATATATGGCAGCTAGATGGCTCAGTGGTTCGAGAATCAAGCCTAGAGACAAGAGGTCCTAGGTTTAAATCTGGCCTCAGACACTTCCCAGCTGTGTGACCCTGGGCAAGTCACTTAACCCCCATTGCCTAGCCCTAACCACTCTTCTGCCTTGGAACCAATGCACAATATTGATTCTAAGTTGGAAGGTAAGGGTTTTTATAAAAAATTTAAAATACACACACACACACACACACACACACACACACACACACACACACATGGCTTGATCCAACATTGCAACCAGATAGCAACTTGACTCAAGAATTGTATGGAAGGAAATAGACATTGAGATAGATATATTGATTTCAGGAAAGTAGGCAATTTTTCTCATGATTCCAAGCTTCTTTCTGAGACAAATGCCCAACTTTTTTTTATCACCACAATTCTTGGGGAATACTATAGCCTTTGAGAAACTGAGGCTGAGGATCACCTCAATGGAGAGGTGTCAGCAAGCTGAAACACAATAAAATGAGGAATTGTATGGAAAAGAGGTCTGAAAAACAAAAATATTTATGGCAGTTCTTTTGGTGGTGGAAAAAATTGGAATTGAGAGGATGCCCATCAACTGAGAATGGTTGAATAAATTGTGATATATGATGGTGATGAAATACTATTGTGCTATAAGATGAACAGGATGCTTTCAGAAAAACCTGGGAAGGCTTACTGAACTGATGCAAAGTGAAATAAGCAGAACTTGGGGAACATTGTACATGGTAATAGCAGTATTATACAATGATCAGCTGTGAATCATTTATCTGTTTTCAGCAATATAATGATTTAAAGCTATTCTGAAGGACTTATGATGAAAAATACTATCTACCATCAGAGAAAGAACTATAGAGTCTGAATGCAAATTGAAGCACACTTTAAAAGATTATTTTTTATCTGCATTTTCTTTCACAATATGACTAATATGGAAATGTTTTGCATGAGTGAACATATATAATCAATATCAAATCACTTGCCTTCTGAAGGAGAAGGAAGAGAGGGAGGGGAAGAATTTGGAACTCAAAAATTTTTTAACATTTAAAAATGTTTGTTTCAATGTCATTGAGAAATAATCAAATAAAAATTATATGGAAAAAAAGAGAAAGTCTAAAGTATAGGTGCCAAATAAGCAGCCCACTGGCTACATGAGGCCCCAAACAATCTCAAGTTTGAACTGACCTAGATTAAAATGTAATTGGGAAATATTTAACAAAATAAATAAAAATAAAATAAAACATGGATCATTTTAATATGTGATTTTCTTAGTCAATATGCTCCCATAGGGATCTCTACATATAGTTTGGTGATCCTCATTTTTATTTGAGCTTGGCACCACTGATGTAAAGGTCTTTATTCTGAGAAATGGACATGCAACAAAAGTGAAGGAAAATTGACGGACAGCCCACCTGCTCCACTGATATCTATGTAATGTCAAAAGAGGTATAACGAGACCCCAAGCACATTAGGTTGACATCTCTATGGTGGATTTATAGAAAGAGATAGACAAGAGTTGTTGTACAGGTTGGACAAGCAAGGACAGATTACTTTCGGAATCACTGGAAGGAGTATCTACATTGATGAAATCTGAGATCCATTGCAATGTTGAGGCATAAGCTTTTTAGAACCAACATAGGAAGGTTGGGGGCGGGGGGGGGGCCGAGAGGACAAAGAAAAATTATCTGTGATCAACTTGTCAAATACACAGAAGTGTACCAACCAAGGTGGGACATTTCCTTCCCTGAGGTTTTAAAATCTGGCTCTTATTCCAACCTGAAGGAAATGATCCTCTTCTCTTCTCTTAGATTTATGAAGTCTCTTCTTTGACAGTTAGATATCTTGGATGATTCTGCCTGATGGGAGAGGGTTAAATAAAAAAGCCAGAAGTTCTTGCAAAAATCTCAATTTTCATAATTCTATAAAGGGCTTTGATATCCTCACAGCCCCCACAGAAGTGATTTGGAAGGTACAACACTCCAGGTCCCACGACTGAAGAAATGCACATGGTCATCCCATAGCACACACCTTAGGGGCAGAAGTGACACCAGATTAGTTCAAGTCAGGAGGACTATTCTCCCCGTTGGTTCTTTCTCTCTCCATGGTGAAAGAGTAAGACAAGTACATTGGATGCAAAAATACAAACTCATGGTGAGTCCATACCTGAGATACTATCTGCAGCTTGGGATGCCTCATCTTAGGAAAGGTTGAAAGTGGAAAACCCCAGGGAAGATAATGAAATGATAAAAGGAATGAAATTATTCCAGTACAAGAGGAAACCAGCACAGTGGATACGTTTGGGGTCTGGAGTCAAGAATGCCCAGATTAAAATTTGGTCTTAGACATATTTATTATTGTGCATGCGTGTCTATGTATATACACACATATACACATATATAACATATTCTATTTGATATATAAACTATATACATTTAATACATATACTAGATAGCTGATATATATTACAGTTGACATTTACACTATGTATACTTGATTTTATACATATAAATAAGTGTGCATATATATCTACATTTATCTGAGAGAGACAGAGAGAGAGAGACAGAGAGAGAGAGACAGAGACAGAGACAGAGACAGAGACAGAGACAGAGAGAGACAATTGGATAAGCTATTCCTGGTTGACTTGATACTTGCTCAGCTAGTCCACTGACAGGGAATACAAGGAGGCAACGGGCATGTTCTCCTCTACCTCCTCTTTTCTTCTGATGATGTTCAACACAAGGTAGTACATTCATGCCCTAGAAATGCCGGAGCTATATAGGCAAAGTGGTGCCCTGAAAGGACCATGGCTTTGATCGTAAAATAAATTTCATTCATTCATTCAATAGATGTTGAACAGCTACCATGCAATGATTACTGTAAGGGGGATACAGAAATGAAGCTAACAAGATGTAGTGGACAGAGCATAGTTTATATAGTGTCAGATTTGGAGTTTCGGTCACATCTCTGCCACTCACTAGCTACTGGCATCAGATAAATCACAAATTAAGAGCTATAACTAACTCTATGGTCCTCGTGGCTCTAATGAACTATGAGTGTAAGATGTAATCCTTACCCTCAGGGAGCCTTACAGTCTAAGAAGAGGGATGAGACAGGTATAAAGTGACAAGCCAACCTGTGATGGCTGTGACATAGTGGGAAAAGTCCAGGTGTTGGAATCATGAAGAACTTGGTTCAAAATCTGGCATCGCCACTGTGTGACCTTGGGTGAGTCACCATCTCTCTGGTTCTCTGTTTTCTTGTTAGTTAAATGGGGTGATCACTGACTGGATGAATTGCTATTAGGGTTCTCAGAAGGGCCAATGTTCTTAAACTACGCAAGGGACCCAGTTGGATCTCTGACCTAGATTTCATTGTCCTCCTGCCCCTGGTCTTGCAGCCTAGTGCAAAAGAGGCAGCCTGGCTGTGCTAGGCCATTCCATTTCCGATCAGGCACATCTCTAAAATTCCTCGATTGGGATTCTGTGATCTACCTCCATCCTTCCCACCTCCATTTGGAAAGACAACCCAGACTAGCAGAGCAGAAGGACCAAAGCCTTGCAAACTGCAGAAAATACACCCTTTATTTGTGGAGAAGATTTTGTGGCTTGCTCACACCCAACCTCTTCAGTCCCTCCCCCCCATACCAAGTCGCTACAAAGCCCCTTATTAAGAAATTGGTCAATTTCCCTGCTAATTAAAATAAATACTATGGCACATTAAAGGCCAATTAATTTTCAGAGCTGCCCGGGGAAACACTGCCCGGAAAGTTTTGCACCCGCCCCTCTCAGAAAAGTGCAGCCGTGCAGGAAACAGCACGGAGGGAGGGAGGGAGGGAGCTGGGGGTGGGGAGGGCAGGAACATGAGGCATGGGAGGAAGTGACCTGAGAAGGCCAGGCTTCCAGGACCAACAAAATCCAACGTGTACATGAACTTCTGGGGGTAGAGGGAAGGGAAGAGTTGGGATTCCAAGGTATCCTCAACTGGGCCACTCCCAAAGTGGAAGTAAGATAGTCCCTCAAATATAGACTCCCTTATTAATTTCTTATTCGCCCCCAACAGCTGAAGAGGAGATGTTCCATAGACATGGGCCGCACTTTAGTAAATAAGGCACCCTAGAAATATGTTTACTTTAGTAAAGACCATATTTATAAAAGGTTTGTAGAAACCACTTTTTACATATTTTAATCATAATAAATTTGCTATCTAGAGAAACCTTCAAGGGAATTCTTCTGTAGAGAAAAAATTTGGACCTAGAAGACCTGGGTTCAAATCTTGATTCTACCACTTACATATGTGGCATTGAATGAGTTACTTTAGCCCAGGGCCTCAGTTTGCTCATCTGGAATATGAGGAAGTAGGACTATTTGAGATCTACTTCTTCCATATAAGTCACCCCCTTTGACCCGGTGGAAAAGTACTATCCCGAATATCAAGGAAATTAGATTTTATTCTCTACTTTGCCACGAATTCACTGGATGACCTTGGACAAGTCCTTTTCCTTTCTCTCTGAAACTGTTCGACTGTAAAATGGAGATGATAATGCCTACTTGTCCTACTTCACATCACTGAGATAATGGAAGTGGAAGCATTTATAAAATGCTATTCAGATAGAAGAGGTTATTATTCCTATAAATATGAATTTTCATCTATTAGATTTGCCTGCTTGTAGATCACAGTGCCAGAGATAGAGGGGAACTTTGGTGTTTATTCAGTCTAGGCCTCTCATTTTACAGATGGGGAAACTGAAGCCCAGAAAAGTTATATACTTATCCAAGGTCGCATAGTCATTGCAAAGGTGAGCTATAACCACCATCTAAACTGGAGAAAACTGGGTGTCAGTGAAGAACTCCAGAGCAGCCACTACTTTCCCTCCCTATTCAAACCAGTGCCTTTCAAGTAAAGTCTTTGCAGGCTGGGGCTAGATGACTCTCTGGCCACACCTGTCCTGTTTAGGTGCCTCTGAGACACATCTGCTTTGTCAGGTGAGAGAACGGGGAGCCAGCCGGCCTCGTGGCAGGTGCAGGATGCAGTGTGGTGACAGGCGCCTAGCAGGCAGTGCTCCTGGGCTACAGGAAAAGACTGTGCCAGTTTTCACATTGGCAAAGATGCTCGTCTCTTCTTCCCTCAGGCCCCAGCTGGAGCTGGGAGCTGGAGAGGTGGGGCACAGAGAGACAAAGATGAAATCTAGGGAGTGGGGATGGGAGTGGAGCCAAGCCTCCAGACCCACAGTGACTTTCCTCTATTTCAGAGAGCTTTGAAGGGATTGGGGGGTGACGGGAGGGTGGAGGGGATTGGAGTAGGGATACCTTTTCCAGCCCAGCTACAATTGAAAGGCCCCTGGGGCATGTCACCTTGTCTCCCCCTTACTCTTTTCTCCCTCCCTTCAATCCCAGGAGATCAATCACACTCAGCATGGTGAAAGAGGTATCTCTAGAAGAGGAGGCAATAAATGAAATGATGCAAAAGTGATTCCATTTATCTTTACCTTGTGTGTGTGTGTGTGTGTGTGTGTGTGTGTGTGTGTGTGTGTGGTTCAAGATAGTCCTCCCTCTATTATAAAGTCCTGGGATATTCCCCCTTTACTAGGACATAGAACTCAAGCTGCTGCTAGCTTACTGAATCACCATAGAAATCATTGTTCCAGAGCTAGATGGAACCTGGCTCTGTATTCCTAAAGAAATATGAAGAATTTGGAATACTGAGCATAGAGCTTGAAAGTGAGAAAGGCCTTTTGGAAATAACACATTCATGTTAGAAGGAACCTTAGGATGTGGGATGCTGGGATTGGAAAGGACCTTAGAGAATATCTAGCCTGCCTCTCTCATTCAGCAGAGGGGAAACTGAGGTCTAGAGAGAGGGGAAGTGACTTGTTTAATGTGACTCAGATGGCAAAGTGTCAAAGCCAGGACTAGAACCCATTTCTCTCACCTCCCAGTTCGATGCTTTTTCTTTGGCACTGGGCTGCCTCCTCTGATGGGCTGAGGGAATAAAGAAGGGGATATTCATTCTAAGCAGGAGATGTCAGTATGGTCCTCCCCCCACCGCCTAGCATCTTTCATTAGGGCATTCAAACTGCACCTGGCCCCCTCGCCCTTTTACACAGTCACTGCTGACTTTCCTGCTTGCTTTATTAAGGACCTATTGACCTAGTGCCTCTCAGATGCTGGGGTTTAGAAGCTGCTCTTACTAGGGAGAAAGGCTAATAACATTGTCACTGCAGAGGAAGCCACAGGAACCTCAGAGGAGTGTTAAAGGCAGGAGACAGCTAAAGGCACTGGAGATTTGTGCACGTCGACACACAAGCACGAGTTTGTGTTCCTGAACATGCCATTCGTGTGCATTTGTGCACACTTGGCTCACACACATGCTGGAATGGAACAGAAATAGAAGCCCAAAACACATAAACGCAGAGATTCACGTATGCACCCGTACCAAAGGGAGTGGGACGAGTGCATGTATGTGCACGAACATGCCTTAAAGCATGTGCAGTCATTAAATATATGCCCATGCTAAAGCGACGTAGGGAGTGATAACCCTCAGACCACAAAGGGAGATGCTCCCACCGAGCTGCAGACTCGTGGCGTTGGGTATGGACGTCATCTCCCACCCGGAGGAAGCCTCCTCTGTCCTTCCTAGGAGAGGCGCATGATGTGAGCTACAAATGGTCAGGCAGCACTAGGGTTTATTATGCCTGGCGAGGAAAACTGGCAACAAGCCCAGTCCCCATACGGATCAGTTCCTCAGGAGGTACCAGGTTATTATTGGTAAAGAAAAGACTCCATTTCCACCCCCAGGAGCAGTGGGATGGGTGATTGCTGGGTGGTTTTACTGCAGAGACGGGGCAGGCCGTGGAGTCTCAGCCTCCCGAGCACCCGATCGGGGAAGGCTTCGAGGTGACGACGGTCAGCGCCGTGGCGAGGAGTGGTGAGACCAGCAACAATAACAGAGATTTATTGCTTCCAGCTCGATTAACTGGGCCATCTGGATACTAAGCGTCAGCGTGAGTTATTAGAGACCACAACCTGATGTTGTAAATGGCATACGAGTGGGGAGGAACTTGAGAAATGGTAACAGTAGCTTTCTCCTCCAGCGTCAGGGAGTCAGGTTGGGGGATTGGAGGCTAGGGGAGTTCCGGGCTGCTCGCTCTATCCCCATTTGAGGAGGTGCAGCACCTACGCTGGCAGCCAGGGACTGGCGCAGAGGAGCCCCTGAACACTAAGGGACCCGATATAAAGCATCTACAGGGTCTCGACAAAGGACAAGATGGCACTAGGACAGAGCTCAGAAAGGAGACTATGGAAGGAAGAACTGAATTATAGAGGAGAAATAAAGGGAATGGGAATATGGGGAAAGGGCAGAAATGACCATGACTGAGAATAGCTATGGGGAAGTCTAAGTTAACTACCTCTAGGCCACGCTGTGGAGAATGGACTCAAAAAGTTGAGCCAGGCATGGAAGATGATTGATGTTTTTTTTTTTTAAAAGATAAGGCTTATTTAAATAATAGCCACCCTCAAACTTTTATTCTATCCCTGCCATCAAGGCAAAGGGATGAAGATTGCCTATTTTTTACTTCCTTCCACATATCTTTCTTAGTTAGGCTGCCCTTTTCATCACTTTTTTTCCCCCTTTCTATTCTTCTTCAAGAGTCCCCTTGATATTGACTGTAACCCAGGGTTTCTTAACCTAGACAGATTTTAGGAGGTCCACGAACTTGGATGGATAAAGAATTACAACTTTATTTTCACTGATTTAAAAATTATAATTTGGCATTACCTTCAGTTATTTTAAAACATTGTTCTAAGGTGTGTCCATAGGCTTCACTGGGCAGCCAAAGAGATCCATGCCACAAAAGAGGTTAAGAACCCCTGCTTTAACCTGTTAAATTGTGCATAAGATTTGCAAAGGAGGGACCCCAGATGTGATTTACCTTGACCCTGTTCTGTATGAAAATGACTTATCTCCTTTCTTCTCCTTTTTCCATATTGAAGCTTCAAGGTCACCAGAACAGATTCCTCTTAAGGGATTGAGTGCTCCCCATCTCCATCTTTCAAGAGGAGGGAAGAACATTTGTGAAAAAGTCATTTCAAGAAATCAAATAAGGATGTTGGTGGAACTCCCCTCCCCCATTCATTTCCCTCACTCCTGGCTTCCTTCCCCTTTGGGCCACAAGATCCTTGCTCTCTCCAGACACAAGGCTGTGTGCTCAGTGGTCAGAAGGGGGTTTGCAAAACTAGTCAAGCATGTGAGCCTGATCCTCATCAAGGTTCTCAGGTCATCAGCCCAACACAAGGGCCTCTTTCTTGTCCAGCCAGAAGACTTGATTGGGGAGCTCAGATCACTGCTGGGGGTAGCAAGCCCAGGCTCTCCTAATGTCTTCTTGTTCAGTGCTTATTTTGAAAGGCCAGTGCTATTCTGGCTCCAGAATCTCCTCCCTCCAAAAAAACAAAACAAAACCAAACCCGAAACTGATTTTTGTGAACCTTTGGGACCATGTTTTTGTCCCTCCAGAGTCTAGACCAACATAATTCACATAGAGACTAGGACAACCATCCCCACAGGCAGAAGCTCAAGGTGGAGGGGCAAAGAGGTCTCAGAAGATGTTGGACCTGGAGAACTGGGAACCAGTCAATGACATTTCCTTTCTCCTGGACCCTGAGGCTTCTGCCCTGCTGTGCATCAGCCGGGGAGCTAGCAGCAGATGGTGATAACTTTTGCTCATTGCTGACTTGGGCGGGAGTCAAGCCTCTCATCCCAAGGCAACAGCCCAGACCCCATGACCTGCCCCTCTGAGCCCTCCTGCCCTGTCTGCTCAGGGGTGATCTTCCCTCCCCCCACTGTAAATGCCCTAACCCCAAAGGGACCTCTGAACCTCATTTAGAGAAAAAGAAAAAAAAACTTACAAAAAACCCTCTAAGACAAAGCCAGATAGCTGAACCCCAACCCCTATAACCTCCAACCAAAATAACCAGAGGCAAATTAGGCTTCCCATATAGCTTGGCAGAAATAAGCTTATTTGAAGGTGACTACATATGTGTTTTACAAATTTGAGGGTTCCCTCCCCAACTTTTTTTTTCTTGGCAACTTTCATATGAGTGACCTAGTTTGGTAGTGAACAGGAACAGCCAGGAGCTTGGGATTTGATTTCATTTTTTTCTTAAAGATCTTTGCTAAGGAAGAACATTATAGTTTATAGTTAGGCAAGGGAAGGAACAGAAGGAAAGAGAAGCAGGAATTAAGGTTAGTGAGGGCAGAGGGTGGATAGAGATCACTGGACTGGAGTGAGGAAGAACTGTGTTCAACTCCTGCCTCAGATGCTTTCTAGCTTATGTGACCCTAGACAAATCCCTTAACGTTTCTGGACCTCAGTCACCTCATCTGTAAAATGAGAGAGATATACTGAATGACATCTAAGGCCCCTTTCAAGCTCTGTCTGTATCAGTAGTGAAGTGAGCCCATCAGTTGCAAGAAGGTTAATGCTGGCCATGAGTAGGGTTGTTTGGGTGGCTCCCCCACCCCCCAGCTGCTGGAAATAAAATCACTCCCCAGATGCTCTTGCTTTTCAAAGGCTAACTAGGTTTGTTGTTGTTGTTTTCAATTCGCTTTAGGGAGGAGTAGAAGGAGATGAGGTTGGGTTTTTTTTTTTAATTTATTTATTTTTTAAGCCAGAGATGCTGTTGTGGGGATTTGGGGGTGATGGCTGGGGGGTCTGCACGGTGGGGTCTGGAATGAAGGGAGTGTGAGTGTGTTTTGGGAGTGGCCCTAGCTCCTCACATTTCCCCTGCTCTCTCTCCGCGGGGGAAGTGGGAAATATAGTGGGCACTGTCTCCCTTCCACCCCCACCTTCACCCCCAGCATCCCGCTCCCCGAGAAGGTGCCCGGGAGCCGCAGGCTCTAACGAGCCGCCCGCGAGGCCGGGGCAGGAGGAGGGAGGCAGGAGGCAGGAGAAAGGGACGGGGCCGCGCGCCGCAGCCTCCCTTTCACCGAGGTCTCCCTGGTAACCGTCTCCTGCGGGCTGGGAGGGGGCCCTGGCTCGTGCAGGCCTCAGCAGAATGCGATTCTATTTTCTGCTGCTTCCTGTTCCTCGCTGCCACGTCGCCATGGCAACCGTGTTAGCTCAAGGAGCTTGCTTCCCGGTCTCCTCTCACTCACATGACCCCAGCGAGCTTTCTCCCCAACCTTGTCTCTCACTCGGTTTTTTTTCTTTTTTCACGTCCTCC
>NC_058131.1:283214449-283255619 GCF_016433145.1 Gracilinanus agilis
AGGAAGGAAGGAAGGAAGGAAGGAAGGAAGGAAGGAAGGAAGGAAGGAAGGAAGGAAGGAAGGAAGGAAGGAAGGAAGGAAAGAAGGAAAGAAGGGAGGGAGGGAGGAAGGGAGGGAGGGAGGAAGAAGTGGAGAGCAAAAGAGAGAGGGAGGAAGAAGTGGAGAGCAAAAGAGGGAGAGGGGAGAAGGGAGAGAAAGAGATTCTCTTTGGGGGGACTGGGATAGGATACAGTTCAGAGAACTAACTATTCTTTAAGAGGGCCCTTGGACAAGAGGAAAAGGAATGGAGTGTCTCTACCTCATTTCCCTCTAACAGATGGCCTCTTGTTTAAGGCGTGGCCAGTCTAGGCTTGTTGATGTGCTAGCTGGTTCCATGATTACAGGACCAGTTCATCTATTGCCACCAAATGCTGGTCCTGGGCAGAGACATTAGGCTTTTAAGTCAGTTTTGTAGGACAAAGAGAGAAAAAAAAGGGGAAAGAAAGGTGCTGTAAAGTAGAAGCTGTAAAGGCACCTTACATTCTCCAAATGAGGAAAGAGTAAAAGAGTCTTTCCAACTAGACTGTAAACTTCTCCAGGACAGGGATTGCATTGTATACTTCATTTACCCAACAGACATTTATTACTATCTAGAGACTGCTAGACCCTGAAGGAGATAACAAATGGGGATAATACAGGGTCCCTACCATTGTGGAGTTTACAGTCTAAAAGGAAGAGAAGACCAACACAAATAGCTATAAGCCCAATATTATACAATGAATTAGAGACTTCCCAGACAAAGTACTAAGTGAAGTGGAAGGATAGAAAGAAAGGTCATTTACTCCACTTACCAGGGAAACCAAGGAAGACTTCATGAAGGAGGTGATAGTTGAGTTGGGTCTAAAGGATGGGTAAGAATTCAAGAGGCAAAGAGAAGGAAGAAAGATCTTTCAGTTTGAGCAAAGAGAGGGAGCCAGGAAAATGTCCCATGTTCCCAACACAGTGCTACCAGAAGGCTGGACACACGGTATACTCTCAATAAATATCAGTCGGCTTACATTCATAGATGAGAAGATGACTCTGTGAGAAGAGGAGATGGATAAAAGTCGTAATGAGCACCTCCTTGGGCATCATTCCTTTTAATGGTGATGCCATGGCTAGAAAGTGCTTTGAGATCTTCATGTAATAGGTAACTTACCTTGAAGAGAAAGAAACAACAGGCCTTTTTTTTTTTTTTGCTGTAGGAAGAGGAGGGGCATTTTGTTTTGAGGAATAACACTGAGGAGAACTGACATTTCTGTAGCAAAGCTGGCAAAGTATAAGTATTGTTTGATCGTCCTAACAACCCTCAGGTAGGTGCTAGTATTATTTCCATGAGGAAACTGAGGTAGAAGGGTAAAATGACTTGCTCAGGGGCACACAGCTAGGAAGTGAAATGAGAGGTAAATCATGAGCACAGGTCTTCCTAAATCCAATTTCAGTACTCTATCTGCTATGCTAAGGAAGCTTGATTATTCCTAGCATTGTGGGGTGAGTAAGTAGGGAAAGGAATGGTGGCTGTGGGTAAATTGTTTCTTGCAACTAAATCCACAAAGGATAACCCATGATTGTCCATTTAGAAACCTTGGCAATCAGCAACAAAGGCCAAGGACTTCTTTCCTGGGAAAACCCAGAGATTATATAAGGTTCCTATACTTTTCCCCAAGTGAGTCTCTTCCCCTATAAGATTTCAGTGATAGGAACTACATGGAAACCAGAATTCAGATTTTGGCTCTGTGACTAACTCAAGCAATGTGTTACTGACTTCACTTGCCCTCTTTCTGGGCCTCAGTTTCTCCAAATGAGGAAGTTGGACTAAATGGCCCCTTAGGTCCCTTTTGGCTCAAACAAGCTCTGATTATATACCACTACTCCTAAATATCCCTTCATTTAGTGTCAATGTACAGTTTCTTGGGAAAACCTTGGGTTCTTAGGTGAAATAATAATGATCATCATTTGGTTTGGTGAGGTTTTTTGAACCCTTACCTTCTATATCAATTCTAAGGCAGAAAAGCAGTAAGGATTAGGTAATTGGGGTTAAGTGACTTGCCCAGGGTCACACAGCTAACTAGTGTCTGAGGTTGGATTTGAACCCAGGTCCTCCCAGCTCCAGGCTTATCTGTTGCACTACCTAGCTGCCCTCATTACTTATTTATCATCTATGCTGGGTATTATTAACCATAATGCCTCCAGAAAAAAAATATGACCCCTGCCCCCAAATAACTTCAATTGTATAACAAGGAGCAAAGAAACTGTAAGAATAGGGGGTTGAGGTGTTATTTATCTTTCTTGACCCCAAGACTCCCTTCTGTGGTTGGGAGGCAGAAAGTCTGCCCTTCTGCCCCTCTCCAGGACCATATTTAGCTGCTTGCCATCACCTCACAAGTTAATCATTATGGCCAAGGAATCATTCTGCTTTGCCCCTTTCCAAATTTACCATTTGTGATGCAATGCCCCTCGAAAAAATACCCACCATCACTCTGTCATCTTTTACTACTAGATAACACTAAAATTCTTCTCTAGTTTTCTGACACTTTCGCATCTGGGTCTTGAATCATAAAATCTTAGAGCTGGAAAGGAACTTCCTAAGCATCTACTCTCCACCCCCTCATATTGAAGGGAAGGAAACTGAGGTCCATGGAGACACGGTGATTTGCTCCAGCTCCCACACCAAGCCAGTAACAGAATCTGGCCTAGAGCCTGGCCTGCCTTGTTCTACTGTTGCTGTCATGTAAGTGTTTACGCAGGGGAAAAAAAAGTCCAGGCTTTTTCCACATAGCCCTTCACTTCCTCCTTATTCTCCAAGATGCCTGAGCTGCATTTCTCTAAGAGGAATCGTATTCAATGTATTGTTTCTTAGCCCATCACACACTAACCTTCCCAGGTCCCCATTTTATCCTGACTTGGACTGCCTATGCTCCCATCTCACAGCCCCTGAACGAATGGAGTAGGGGAGGAAGAAAAGGGAGAGAGAAGGAGGACAGAGATAGACAGAGAGAAAGAGAGAGTGAGAGATAGAGAGAAGAAGGAAGAGGAGGAGAAGTATGGAAAGAGACTTAGCCAGGTCAAAAAAAAAAAGAGAATAAAAGGTTGAATTTAGATTTATGGCTTCTGATCTTTCCTTAAACTTTATTATTCAATTTAACAAGAGTTGAGAAAAATAAAAGAAACAGCTCAGCTTTTGGCACCAAGGGCATACAGGGTCTACCTGGCTACACTGGAACCATTCGATACTGTCTGTTTGACCCCTTCTGTACCATTCTTTGCTGGATGTATGTAGCCTCACTGGATCTGGGTTGTAATTGTTGAGGGAGTGAAGGGAGGAACTCCTTCTAGGGCACTGAGGAAATGGAAGTATTGTTGTGTGCATCTGAAAGAATCCAAGAAATCTAAAGCAGAAACTCGAACCCGTGTCTCCTTGAACACCTCCAGTGACAGGAGGCTCAGTGCTTTGGGAGGCGGCCCTTTCAGCACAAATAAAAGTGCACCTAAATCCACCTCTGCCAACACACCCTGGATGGATGGCCCTGCCAAACAGAGAGGCATGGCAACCTGGGACAAGACCAGTTTCAACTTTGTTGACACTCAATTGAAAAACATTATAAAGGAGGAGAGCAGAAGATTACAATACAGCAAAAAATCAGTTGAAAGCCAAATAAATAAATAAATAAATAGATAGATAAATGCTGGAAAGAGCTTGGCATGAGATTTGACTAAGCCATATTATCCTCAGAATATTTATAAATGAAACTGGAAGGAGGACAGCAAAGAGATAGGAAGCGGAACAGATTAGGAGACAGGGTGCCCTAGTAGAAAGAACACCGGAGCATGAGGCAAGAGACTTGAAGTTAGACATTTGGGAAGCCCCCGCTAATGGCACTGGGGAGCCCTGCCATTAATTCATTTTACTGATAGGCAACAACACAAAAGATATAATAACCATGTAGAAATATATGTAATATTTATATCTGTAGAAATAAATGCATTTATACATGGCTATGTTATTGCATCAGTACAAATATAAATTAAAATATGAAGATATTTAAACATTTGTATGTTGTTCTCCCAGTACAATTGAGGCATGTGCCATGTATTGATATACACACATGTGTATATGGACACATACACACATCTGTGTATGTATGTACATATATACATGCATATATCACATACACATGTATGTATGTATGTATATGAATGATCATTTGAGGATAAACCCTTCAGATATGACCTAAACTTGCTGCCACACCAATGCCACCAGGCAGCTGTCATTGTGCTACCAGTATTCTCTTACTGATGCCGTGTGGCTGCAAATCATAGAAAACCATGATTCCAAAAAAAGCAAAATCATGTTTTCTGTCCCTAACATTTAGCATGGTGATTTGCACATAATAGGAGCTTAATAGAGGATCCTAGGTGGCACAATGGGTGGAGAACTGGGCCTGGAATCAGGAAAGTTGGAGTTCAAATTTGGCCTCAGAAAATTTTTTGCCTGTGTGACCCTAGACAAGTCACTTAACCCCTATTTCCTATTTGCTGCAGTTCCTCATCTGCAAAATGGGAACACACGGGAGAAGGAAATTACAAACCACTCCAATTTAAACACCATAGGTAAGTCCACAGGGTTATGAAATGCTGCATATGATTGGACAATAGCAGCAAGGAGCTTAATAAATGCTTGCCAAATTGAATTTAAAAATTTTTAAATATATCTTTTAAAATATTATTCTAATGTCTTCACAGGGTAGATTGGGTACCATGTGATCTTGGGCAAATCACTTCCTCTCTCTGGGTCTCAGTTTCCTCACCTGTAAAATGAAGGAGCTGGAATCCAGGTGAGGAAGTTGCTGATCCCTAGTGATCCCTTCCAGCTCTAATCATCTGAATTTATGTGAGATTTGGCAGGGTTGCCATAACTGTCAATTCTCATCATCAATAGAAGTGCAGCCTCCACATTTAGACTCTATGACTTCAATAACCAACCGTTGTGTTTATGAGGAAGTTTCAGTGCCCTTTAAGAAGGTACGGTTCAACGGAATTTCACAAGAATTTAAGTGCCTGCTTTGTTCATGGCACCACGGTAAGCACTGGGGAAGCCAAAACTGAAAAGCAGTAGCTGTCCTCAAGGAGTTTCTACTATACAAGGAAGAACAGTCAGAGCTGATGAAATATCTAGTTGGAGACATTTTTTATTTTTTATTTTTATTTTTATTTTGAATATTTTCCCATATTTACATGTTTCATGTTCCTTCCCTCTCCCCAAACCCCCCTAGCTGGAGACATTTTAAAGGCATTAGGGGATCACTTGGAGACACGTGTTCACCAGCAGTGTTGGCCAGTGTCGTGGAGAACGTCCTGTCTGCAATCTAAATAGAAAAGAGATTCCCTTTCAGTGGTGAGCATCTCCAGGGCTCCTGTTCTTGCTTTGACTTTGTGCCTGATTTGCAGGAGGATTCTGGAACACTGAAGAACTTGCTCAATTAGAGCTCTAGTCACTCAAAAAAGATCAGCTTCACCACCCACACTGAATAAAGTGGATAAAAACGCACTTTGCATGGATTATGACAGATAGTTGGATGGGCAACCTGTTGAATTAGTCCATCAGTATATCTATGTATATAGTTTTCATGTATGCACATATTTATGCTTGTATATGTGTATCTCTTGGATAGACACTGCAGAGGGACAATGAGCTGGGCACACCACTGTGAATAGGTGGAAGACGATAGGGCGCTGGATCACATCTGAGAAATCATGCAATGTTTCCAAAGCTCCCAAGCTCCTTCTGCCACAAATGCACATCTCGTAACACCTATATCCTCGTAGTATCCAAATCATAAAACAAAGGAATGCCATGATGTCAAAAGAATCGAAATTGCAAGTTTCCCGAAGGGCAATGGAGAGAGGTATGTGGCGGGTGGACAGTGGCATATTACCAACAGTGAGTTAGGTGGGAGAAGTAACAATAAAAGACATCAAGGACAAATACCACCAGAAAGAAGATGGGCCAGCTCTGTAACCAGACTGAGGGATGACAGATGGACAGCCCAAGGGCTGCAAAAAAAAAAAAAAAAATTAAAGAACCACCAGAAAGCCTCCAGCATGTTAGAGGATTTGTGGAAAGACATGGGGAAAATTTTCACTGGATGGCAAGCTGTGGATGGGGTGGGATCTGAAGAAGTAGGCGAAGGACCCACACAGGTGAGATTACAGACCAGTCCAAGTAGAGAAGGTTCTAATGATTAGGTTATTCTTCTTTATATCTTGAGCTGAAATCTTCCTTCTTGAAATGTCTGTCTGCCCCCGCTGGAGCCATCGCAAAGAAGAGAGAGTCAGAGCTCTTCCTTTATCCTGCCCCCAAACCCACAGCGAATTTCATGAAGGGGATGTGAGCTAGAAAGGCTACTTGTCTGGCTGATTGTCCCCCTACTTGAAAACTAGTTGAAATTATACACCAAACATTGATTTAATTAAATTTTTCAGTGTGTGGCATAATTAGTAAGAAACACTATTGGAAAAGGATGGGAGGTCTCTTCAGTGCTTCTTCTCACTATTAGAATTTGGCCCTTAGGCCAAAAAATATGGCAAACTCTAATATAGGGAATATAGAATGCAGGCAGCTCCAAACACATGACCCTGTAATGTAGACCTTCGTTTCTCTTCTATAGAGAAAAGGGAAGATAATTATATTTGCAAAACAGAGAATGTATCGTGTATACATTACCCTTAATTGTACTGATATAAACTACAGATAACATATCACAGCAATCTATCCCTATAATGTATGCGTTACATGATTAGAACATTGGGCCTTATCTCCGTGTTACAGAAATAGAATTATGATTTATATATAAGTTTATTTCATGTGACTAGAATTATCTATGGCATATTAGCTATACTGTCCTTTCCAGCCTCTTAGCCAAAATCAAATTACAGAATGGATAGTTACACAAACACTTGACCTCTGCCCAAAAGCTGAAAAACAACGTATAGCTTTTATACCGCCCATAATTTCATTTCCATCACATAGAAGGAATATACCACATATAATTGTATTCTTGCAGCGTATCTGACTGAAGTTTATTCCCTGAGGCAAGGAGGCAGTGTGAGGTGATAGTAAGTGCACTGGCCTGGGAGTCCAGACATGGTATTCTAACACTAGTTCTGCCATCTTGAAAAATAATAATGATATCTCACGTCAATGTGCCACTTTAAGGACCACGGAGCATGTTCTTCACCACCACTCTGTGTAGTAAAGAGGAAGAATGTTGTTACCCTGATTTTATAGTTGACAAAACTCAGGTCAGAGAAATGGCATGATTTATTCATAGTCTCACAGCTAGAAAACCATCAGAGGCTGGATTTGAACCCAGATCTCCTGATGCCAAGTCCACCACACGTGTGCTGCCATTCATTACTTGATCTTGGACAAGCCACTGACTTTCCTTAGGCTTCAACTTCTTTATCTGCAAAATGAACACAATGGATTAGAAAATGCCTCTAAGTTCCCTTCTAGCTTTACCATTCTATGTTAATCTTTGACATTCTATAATCTGGATTCTATGTTCTCTCCTGTTCACCCATGGGCCAAAACTAACCAGGAGAAGACAGGAAAAAGGAGCAGAAAGCTAGAATGGGCCCAGGATCCATTATGGATTGAAAGTTGGTTGCTATGCAATTTCCCTCCTATGTTTTCTGGCTCATCCCATAGGATATATTCCCTCTCTTCTGCGCCCATAAATAAGTAAATGCCAGGAGGTCCAAGGCACTTATAAAGCAGCGGTCTCATCAGGCTGGCAAAATGGCAGTAACTTGAATTTGCCTCTTTAACAGTTGATTCAACAAATACATATTTGTTAAGCTCCTATCCCGTACAATGCTCTGCTTTTAAACCATAAAGGATCTCTCTCTACCTGCTCTGTAAGGAGGCCATTACGGCGCTAACATTTCACTCACCCAAGAGTATTGCTGTTTGTCACTTCGGATACTTACTGGGTTCTATTCCTCCCCAGCATTCTAAATTCTTCACAGGGTCTTTTGTGCATGAACTCTCCAAGGAACCATTGCTGGGCCTACAAGAGAAGGGGCTCTGTGCCCCACTCCCTTCTCCCCTAAGAGGCCCCTCCATTGTGGATCTAGGCACTTAGTCTAACTGGGTTCAGTCATAGGCAGCCTGGCCTCTGAGAGTAATGATTAGGCTCAATTTTCTCAAACCCTTTGGCTCCATAAAACCCCATCAAAGTGTCCTAAAGATAATTACTTATAAGCCTAGGCTTTGGCTCATGTCTGAGTCTTCCCAAAGAGGGGGTGGGATAGAGTAGAAAGTCACTCAATGCCCAATGTAAATCAGGTATGAGACAGGTAGTTATTTCCTATACCCCAAAGAAATGCTAATGAACACAAAAGATTCATGATGTGTATTGATAAAACAACTTAAAAACAACATTCGGTGGATTCCTACTCTTATATTCTCTTGGGAGGCTGATACTTAAAACCCCATTAAAATATAAATCAGTTTGCATGATTGCTGAGTAGCCATTCCATATTTTACCTCCATTCTGCATTGTCTAAACAACTCCCAGTACATGGATCCTGGTAAAACGATCAGAGTTTGGGCTAATCATCTGGAAGGTGGTTCTCTCCTCCAAGAAGGCTTGAGTAGTTTCTGGGGAACTCCTCCCTTTGCCACAAGTCAGTCCCTACCAGATGAGATATAGGACCCTGGATCCTCTCCATCTCACATGGTCAACTCCAAGCATGGATGCTTGAGACTAATGTTCAAATCACCTCCTCAGAAAAGGAAACACAAGGTTGAAAAGTCAGCCAGGGATCCAGGCACAAATTCACTTAGTTGAATCTATCCTCCATCCAGAAATAAGAGGAGAGGAAGGGGAGACAATAGTATAACTCATCCCCTTTTTAGGGCACCTAAAGACAGAATGCACTACTTACCTCATAAAAGAGTCAAAACAAAAAGAGAGTCAATCAGAATCCATCTCTCCTTTTAACTGATGCAGCACCCTTCCCCCTTCCACTGTCAAGGACCGTGGAAGAGCCAAGAGACCTCTCAGGGTTTTCTACATCAAACCCAAATTCCAAGGCCTTTCAGCTCTGGAATTCCACATGGATAGGAGCAGCCAGAAAGCTCATCATAAACTAAAGGTCCAAATTGCAAAGTCACCATGTCTTTGAAGCCTCCAGAAGTTTCTAGGGGAGCTCAAGGTCCACCTTCCTCAAGGTGGTTGCAAAAGCCAATTCAACCTCTACTACAACTCTTTGAGGCTCTGCAGGTCCCCAAGACTGTTACTACTAGAATACAGTTAGGGTTGAAAGAATTAGTTTTACTCCAAAATTCAATAATTGTTCAATTCAACAAGCATTTATCAAATGACTACTATATGCAAGGCCCAAAGGATGCAAGCACATAAAGAAAAACAATCCCTACTCTTAAGGAGCTTACTTTTTAAACTTTTTCCCCCCAGATCTATGATTTCACTGGGATAGAAATCTGCCAGCAAAGCTCTTCCTCTATTGATGCAAATCAGCAATGCAAATTATCTGCAATTTATAGTCTTTGAAAGTTGCTTGGAGGGCATTGAAAGGGCAAACAACTTGTCCCAGGCAAAACTTGCATTGGGGCCTGGCACTTGCCTATATTGGATTCTTATGTCTATGTATTGTCAGAACTTTATCCAAAGGTCTTTCCTTCTTCCCCAGGGTCTGATTCTGAGGCCTGCTCTCTATCCCTTATGCCACAACGTTTTTTACATTCTCAAAATTCTCCTAAATTTGAAAATTACATATTCAAAATTCTCCTAAAGAATCTGAAGACTAGAGGGAGACTTCCATAAGGGAGTGGGAAGGGAAGAAACTGAGGGAACAAGAAAAGGGGAAGAGAGGATCCAGCTTAGGGAGTTGGGCAGGTGTCACACTGGATCTATTTGTGACCCAGCTAGGGTATAAAAATCCACAATATTGGGGAACATTTTGGGAGCTTAACTTTAAAAACAAACTTTGTCTATTCTTAGCTCTCCATGTGAGGATTACTCTCTGTGGATTCTTGGCAATCAGTTTTTAATCTTCAAACTAGATCCTACTAGAAACCTCAGCACCATTTTAAAACCAATTCCCTTCTAGTCTCCTCCTCCCTGTCCCCCCACCCCATGATACACATCTAGAAAATGCAGATTAATTTCAAAAACAGCCTTAGCAAGAAGATAAGGGGCTTAGCAAGAAGCTAGGTGGCTCAGAAGTCGTGGCCAGAGACACATCCTAACTGTGTGACCCTGGGCAAGTCACTTAACCCCCATTGCCTAGCCTTTACCACTCTTCTGCCTTGGAACCAATACTTAGTACCAATTCTAAGATGGAAGCTAAGGGTTTAACAAATAAATTGATTAAATAAAATAAAATAAAGATAAACTTAACAAGAAGGAATATCTGCCCTTTCTTCCATTTCTCTCCCACCTCCAACAGAAAAAAGATATGATAGCATCACGGACCTGCCAAAGAGAAATAGAAACGGCTCTGGATTGCTTATGCCCATGTACCACTATGCTTATGGAAAACTAAGGGATGGGTGCATTTAGGAGAATGATGGGCAACACTAACAGGCCGGTGTGCTACACTCAGGATGGGCCTAAACACATCTTAGTTCCCCAATTTTCCGCTCAGCAGACCCAACTCCCACCTTCTTCCCCAGCGACTGTTTTGAGTCTCCTCTAGAAGCTAGACTATCTCTTCCCCCCGGCCCCAGCAGCCTGTGATGAGAGGGTAAAGAGGACATTTTGTCCAGGCCCACTCAGCTGTCCCTCAGGGCCCGCCCCGGGGTCCCATCCTGAGCACTCAGCCAAGGGCCCCCCCACAAAATGCACGATGAATTTTGAAAGTCTCCCCCGCCCCGCCCCTCCCTGGCAGATACAGGCTCCGGCCTCTTGAAATTCTGCACACTAATAAAATTGTAACTAATTTACATCCAAGATGAGGAGTGAGTGGCAGCGGTTGCTATGGAGACCATCTCGGGAGCCCAGGTTCCTCCACAGACAAGAGCAGCAGAGAGATCAAGAGATTCTGGGCTCAGGCTGAGGCCCATCCAAATGCCAGCCGGTCCTACCGGCCCGCCTCGCCAGGGCTCCCAGAATGACTGCTCGCCTCTCACAGGCACCCTCCCGGGGCCTAGGCGGACCTCTGGGGGGGAGGCAGGCCGGCCGACAGGCTGAGGTAGACACCTCTGCTTGGATGCAGGACCCGTCTTCAGAGGCTAGACCCAGAGGGATGTCTGGTAGAATCTGTCTCTGCAGTGCTTCTTCTGGGGTAACTGCTCTCCCCTCTCTTTGCCCCCTTATCCTGCCTGTTCAAGTCTTCCTCACGCACGCACGTTAAGGAGCAGCCTCCAACAGAGAAGGATGGAGGACTGACCCTGCTGGTAGCACTCTATTACTTTGGGGATGTTTCCAGGTGAGAGAGAACAGGAGTGGTCCCAGATCATTGAAATTCTGCCTAGAAATACTGGCATCCTGAGGGGTTGGCAGGACTGTTTTGTTTTAAAGGGGGGAAAAAAAACCCATCTGTGCTTTGTGGACGTCGTCTAGCCCTGGCCATGCACCCAAGCCTTTGGGGTGGGAAGAACCTAGTCCTCAAAAAAGCCAGCCTCTAAATGGGAGATACCATTACGAGGAGTTCCCAGTTCCCCCTCTCTGTGTCTGTCCTCAGGCCTAGCCTGGGATTCTATAAAGACCTGGATTAACATTCGGCTGTACCATTTATTGACTATGTCACCTTGGGCAACTTCTGTTACCATACTGGGCCTCGGTTTCCTCATCTGTAAAAAAGGGATAAAAATAAGTGTACTACTCACTTTAAAAAATTGTGAGAAAATATTGTGTGTTGATCAACTGTGAAAACTTGGCTACCCTCAGCAGTGCAATGATCATGGACAATCCTGAAAGACTTATGATGGGGAATGCTGTCCAACTCCAGAGAAAGAACCGTTGGAGTCAGATGGATGCAGATCAAAGCCTACTGTCTCTCACATCAGTATCTTTATGGTTTTATTTTGGGGTTTTGGTTTTGTATGACTGTGCTCTCACAACAATGACCAATATGGAAGTGTGTTTTACGGGATAATAAAAAAAAGAAAAGAAAATATCACGTGCACACAGACACGTGGGTATGTGTGTATACCAAATTGTAAACCTTAAAATTTTTTAGAAAATATGAAGAAGGAAGAGGAAGAACAGGAAAGAGAAGATCCCTTCAGAACAAAATCCAGGACTATTTGTTGAAAGTCTACTATGAGACTAGCACTCAGTTCAGGGATACAAAAGATCTATAAAATCCAAATCCCACCCATGTGGAGTTTCCTATCTAAATGGGAAGACAATACTTAAAACATGTGAAATGGCTAGGGAACTGTCATTAGCAGAATAGTTAATAACTTCCTGAGTTGTCTTGATGTTAATCTCATACTTCAAAAGATGGAGGAACCAAAAAGAGGAGAAACTATTCTGGGTCTGACTCTCACCAACAGAGAAGAATGAGTTGCTGGAATAGGAATCATAGGAACCTTGTTGGGACATAGGGAGGCAAGGACTGACCATTCTCTTCTAAAGTTTGTGATGAAGGGGCGATGGTCTAACATATACACTAGATTTGGAGAGAGGATTTCAGAGTTCAGAGGAAGGATAGGTAGGATTCCATAGAATAAAATTCTGCTGGGAAAATCAACCCAGGAGGGATGAAAAACTCTTAAAAAAGAGATTCCAAAAGGCATAAAAAAGAAACAATGCCAATAAGGAAGAAAAAGTAGGAATTCTCTGAAGAGATATATGCACAAAGAACTCACAGAATAACTTGGATTTTAAAAAGATACTTACAGGAAATGGAAATCAGGCCAAGCCAAAGGGGATGAATTTAAGAACATGGAATGAACCAAGAAGAATAGTGTCAGAGGAGCTAAACTGAGATGGGTAAGTGAAGGCAAAAAAAAGTATTTGTTTTCTTTTATTAGGCACATTGAAGGAAAGAAAATCAAAGTAGGGATGGAGAGATGATAAACAAAGGAAAAAGCAGAACAGCTCTATATTCATCTTTTGCTTTCTCTCCCAGTGAGAATGAGTATTGAACTCTGAAGGACAAAACCAAAAGAGTTAAGGGCGAATTGCTGCCCAAGCAAGGGAAGGAGATATTAAGAAAGCACCTAAAAGTTGCCCTTGATGACTTCAAATCACCTGACCCAGATGAGCTATAGCCTTGTGCCCTGAAAGACCTAGCAGATGGCATCTGCAAATCTGATGAGCAAGCCCTTCCTTTTCTAGATATTCACTAACAATCTCTTTCATAATCTGCTCTAAAATGTTCCCCAAGGATCAAAGTCATGCTCATTGGCCTATAATGTGAAGATTCTATTCTCTTCCCTTTCTCAAAAATCAGAACTGCCTTTGCCCTTCTCCAGAACTACAGTACCTCTCTCAATCTCCACAGTCGTTCAGATATCATTAACATCTTCCCAAAAAAAGAAGCCGTGAAAACAAAATATCAGCATGGCTTCATCAACAACTAGACTAACCTTATTTCCTCTTTCATCAGGGATACTGAACTCCTAGATCATGGGAATGCTACAGATAGATGTATTTTACCTGGATGTTAGCAAAGTATTTGATAAAGAATCTCATACTATTCTCATAGAAAAGTTGAAGGGATGTGGACCAGACAACAATACAATCAGATGGGATTCAGACCTAGTTGAAGGGCCAGATTCAAAGGTTCAGTGGTTTAATGGTTCAATGCCAGCTTGGTCAGAGCTGTCCAGTGAAGTGTCCCCATAGATTTGTACTGCTCTTGACCCTATGCTGTTTAACATTTTTTATCAGTAATTTGGACAAAAACATGAAGGGCTTGCTCATCAGATTTGCAGATGACACAAATCTGGGAGGGATAACTCACATACTAGATGACAGTGTCAGAGTTTTAAAATGTTTTTGACTGGCATTGGGTTGAAGCTAATAAGATTCAATAGGGGCAAATGTAAAGCCTTTCACTTGGGTTCGAAAAAATCAGGTTTCTATATAGAAGATGGAGGAGACCTGGTTAGACAGTGGTCTGTCTGAAAATAGATCAGCCTTGGGGGCAGGGAAGGGTTTGTGGAGTCCATGCTCAATGTGAGTCAGAAATGTGACGTACCAGCCAAAAAGGCTAATGTGATCTTAGCTTACATTAAGAGAGGCATAATTTCCGGGGATGAGCTGGTGATAGTTTTGCTGTACTCTGCCCTGATCAGATTATTTCTACAGTAATGTATTCAGTTCTGGTCACTACCATTTAAGAAGGTCATTGATAAGTGTCCCAAAGAGGGCAACTAGAATAGTGAAGGGCCTTGAAACCATGCCACGGGAAGATAGTTTGAAATAACTGGGGATGTTTAGCCTGGAGAAGAGATGTCTTAAAGAGAGATATGATAGTTGTGTCTGGGAAGTATGCAATACATGGAAAAGTACTGGAAAGACATAATACATGGAAAAGGAATTCAACTCGTTCTGTTTGGTCCCAGAGGGCAACACTAAGAGAAAAAGGATGAAGACAGCAAAAAGATAAATTGGACTTAATCTCAGGAAAACTTCCTAATGACTACAGCTCTCCTTAAGCAGAGTGGGCTATCTTAGAAAGTGGACCCCTTCTTGGAGATCTATAAGCAGAAGATGAATGACTACTTGTTGGGTATGTCATGCCAAGGAATATTGAAGGATGAGTATATGTTGGACTAAATCGTCAGAGTTCCCTTTGAACTTTGCAATTCTTTTTTTTTTTAATTTTTTATTATTTATTTTTTTTTTTACTTTGCAATTCTGTCCATAATCAGTGGTTAGTTCTTTAGGCTAAGATCCCATTCAGAGAAAGAAAGGACCAAGGTGGTCTATAATGGTCAGAGAAGGGGAAGATCCTCTTCATGGAGACTCTCAACTCTACTCAATCAGATTATTGTAATAGTATTCTTACTGGACTCTCTGTCTCCAATTTATTCTCTCTTCAGTCCATTCTCCATACACCTTCCCAAGTAATCTTCATATATCTCTATATATATCACGCCTCTATTCAAAACTCCTGATTGACACTTCATTGTCTAATGAAAAAGAGCATCAACTCCTAAAACTAACATTCAAGGTCTTTCTCAAAAAGATTCCATCTTGACTCAAGTATCTCATGTGACTGCTTTTTATGAGGCAGCCACACTAGACCACTCTCTATAGCATTTGCACCATGCCTTCTCCCCTCACTGTCCTTCTGTTCAAGCTGTGCTCCAGGGACATGAGCTCCCCGACTCTGATACTCCTTGAAGTCCATTTCTTTCTTCAAGGCTTTTACTAGAATGAAACCTCTTCCATGATACCTCCCACCTCCTTAACCATCTCCCAAGAGAAAGTGATTTTGACCTCTTTTTCCAATGTTGGGAATGGCCTTGCACTGATCCATCCATTTTAATGAAATATTGTAATTGTCAATCATTCAATCAACAATTTCCCCTGAGCCTCAGTTCCCCTATCTGCAAAATGAGGGCATTGGACTAGATGGTATCTAAAGTCCCATTTGACTCCTAACATTCCATGGTTCACTCTTTAGCCTGGACTTCCAATCGTTAAGATATTTTTTCTTTTTTTTTTTTTAAACCCTTAACTTCTGTGTATTGGCTCATAGGTGGAAGAGTGGTAAGGGTGGGCAATCGGGGTCAAGTGACTTGCCCAGGGTCACACAGTTGGGAAGTGTCTGAGGCCAGATTTGAACATAGGACCTCCCGTCTCTAGGCCTGACTCTCAATCCACTGAGCTACCCAGTCCCCCCGCCCCAATCATTAAGATTTGTGTGATGAGGCTAGTCAAGTTCAAGAGTATTCTAACTGTGCAAACCCTTATCCTTGCCTTCATAATCATTCTGTTACAACCCACCAAGCCAACCAGCTACAGAGTCCAGAGCCATAATCTTTGCTGTATTCAGGCCCTAGTTTGTAAGCCTAGGAGTGTATGTATCCATCTATAAGCTGAGCCTTGGGAAACCCCTGATCATCCGTCACCCCCTCTTCCCTCCAGACAGAAATGCTCTCTATGCTTCAGAAACTATTTATTGCTCCTTCAGACCCTCCTTGGCCTGCTCAGCTCTGGCTTATTAGGAAAGTCACACAAGGAAAAACTGACTCAGACCTTCCAAGATAAGCAGCCTACATCTTTAGCCCTAATTCACCCTGAACACGATCCACAGACAACCAGGACCTAGAGCAAGAGCTCTCTGGTAATAAGCTCCACATATTTTGGCCATAAAAGAACTCTCAGTGCTGAAAACCAGTCCATCATCAGGAACTTGTTGGATCTTACTTTGGGATTGGGATTAGGATTGGGATTAGAGTTAGGAATTGGCAGTAAAGGACTCGTAGGATACTGGAAATCTGTGACCTTCCCCCGAATCCAACTAGAATCAAAATTTGAGAGTTGGCAGGAATGGACCTTAGATGTCATCTAGTCTGATCCCCTTATGTCATGGATGAGGCCATGGAGAGCAGAAGTAACTTGCCCAAGGCCACACAACTCCCCAAGTGTAGAGCTGAAATTAGAATCCAGCTAGGTCTCCTGAATCGGTGGTCCAGGGCTCTTTTCCTTACACCAAGCTACTCCTGCTGATAGCAATAATTGGGGTGCCAGGGGATGGTAAAAGGAAATCCATCCATTGACCAGCTTGGCCACCCACAATGTTCAGCATCCTACCGCAACCTAATAATCCAAAAGAGTAAAGCGCAGCCACCAGGGTAACTAAGTGGTGCAGTAGATGATGCCAGGCCTAGACTTAGGAAGACTTATCTTCCTGGGTTCAATTCTGGCTGCAGACACTAACAAGCTGTGTGATCCTGAGACTAGAATCCAAGGCCCTTGACTCTGCTACCTTTTTCTATTATAATATACTACATTGCAGTCATATGAGGAGATTTCTGGAAAGGTTGGGAATAAGTGCAGAAATGCATGCCAAGAGATTCAACTTGGAAGAACTCCAGTAAAAATACATGGAGAGAGTAATGGGGGTTTCAATCTGAGAGTCTGTAGCTCTGAATTCTGATTCCCTTCTTTGGGCCATTGGCTTCTCTCTTAACCTCCACTTATCCTATTTATGAGAACAGGGTGGGCTTGTCATTGATTTCTCTAAAGAAAAAAACAAGTTGAGAGTTTCAATCCTGTCCCTAGGCAGAAAGAAAGCACCAATTTATTTAATGGAAATTTTTTCCTACAAAAGGGAAATTTTGCTTTATCAGGTTTATAGGGTGTCTAAAAACCCATCAGCACTCTTAGTGCCTTCTAATTCAATTCAGTACAATGAATATCAGCTCCTTGAGGATAGAAATAGTTGGGGTTTTTTTTTTGTCATTTTATTCCCAGCACCTAGGGTAGGAATTGTGGCAGGTTCCTAACGAATGGAGGCACACAATTTTTAAAAAGAGAGTGTCCTTGCCCTCATAGAACTCATACTCTAGAAGGAGAAGAAAGCATAAGCCCAGCTAATTACAATACACAATATTACAAATTAAGATTTAAAGACAACATTCTTTTCCTAGAGTTCCAAGAGTCCCATCACTGATGGGAAAAATTCCTTTAAAGGAAGGATAGGAATACATAGCACCTGGTAGCTCACTGGCAAGCCCTAAATATCCTGCTGGACAAATGGAAGAAATCATTCCCTTAGAATGTAAAATGAAAGGGGGCAGCTAGGTGGCTCAGTGAATTGAGAGTCAGGCCTAGAGACGGGAGGTCCTAGTTTCAAATCTGGCTTCAGACACTTCCTAGCTGTGTGATTCTGGACAAGTCATTTAATCCCCATTGCCTAGCCCTCACCACTCTTCTGCCTGTATTGATTCTAAGATGAAAGGTAAGGGTTTAAAAAAAAGAATATAAAATGAGGGTATTGGACTAGATCAGTGTGGTTCCCAAACTTTTTTGGCCTATTGCCCCCTTTCCAGAAAAAAATATTACTTAGCGCCCCCTGACACATACTATCACCGCCCCCTTACAGTTATTCACCGCCCCCAAATGCACCTGTGGCCATCACCTCTCTCCCTAGATTGCTGTAGCACCCACCAGGGGGCAGTGGCGCCCACTTTGGGAATCACTGGACTAGATCTAGAAGAACCTTTCAAGGTCTAACATTACATGACTCTCTGAGGCAGCTTTGCCTAGTGGACAGAACACTGTGCTTACCAGTAGTCAGGAGGGCCTGAGTTCAGATGCCTCCTTGGTCACTTATGAACTAATACTGGTTAAGTCTCAGCCTCGATTTCCACCCTTGCAAAAGAGGGACAAAGATAAAACTTCTTCGTCAGGGTCATTGGAATCAAAGGAAATAATCCTAAGAAAGGGTTTTGCAAATCTTAAATCACTCTGTCGTTGTTAGCTCTTCTTGTGAGTCAGTCCCCTTAGAATGCCAACAGGAAGACTTCAGGCTCAATCTTCAGTTTCTGCTTCAATAAATGCCCCTGTGTTGCAACATCATCCTGACCGGGTGAACACTGCATTTGATTGTCTTCGAGACTCCCAGCACCACATTTGTGATCCATTCCATTCATCAGGTGGTTTCTTAATGAAATTGGGATTTCCAAATAAAGCACTTACTCTTAGGGTATTTCACCTTGAGTTTGGCTGGGAGATAAGTAGGCCTTGCTCAGGACCAGTCCGCCAAAGTGGGAAAGAACCTTGAAGCCAAGAGCTGAGGCCCTCTGTGTGGAAAGATCACATCTTCTGTGGATGAAACAGTGGGCTCCCTTTTCCCCAGCTGCCCGAGAGATTTCTCTAACTTTAGCTTTCAGGTCCTTGCAACATGTAATTATTCTCAGTCTTTCGGTCCAGCCCAGCTCAGTTCCAGTTTTCTGACTGTGAGTGGTCCAACCACATACTAAGAGTCTTCCACCTTTAACCCCCAGGGCTATGTCTATGCCCCATGAATTGGGCTGGGGAAGAGTCTTCCCATTTACTTCTTTCTCAGACATTATCCTCAAGGACAAACTCTCCAAGGGGTAGTGAATTCTGGATGATTTGTCCAGCAGAACAGATACTGGGTGAGGGCAGGGAAAGAGGAAAATAAAACTTTTTAAGACAGTATGTCACTTCTGTTGTACCTCAAATCCTTGCGTGCCATGTACAGCAACACTTCATTTGGCCAGAATTCTACTTTCCAGCACACAGTGGAGAGGCAAGCAAAAAGCAAAACAGGTTTCTGAGTATCCAAAATGTTACAAAATTCACACGCCAAAGTTCAAGCACTTTGCCCCTTACTGGACATAATTCTAACAGGTTTCATTAGTTGATTTTCCAGTCCACTATCAGAAGGGACAAATCAGAAAAGGAGAGTACTATTTTTTTTTAATATTCTTACCTTCTGTCTTAGAACTGATACTAAGTATAGCTCCCAAGGCAGAAGAGTAGTAAGGGTTAGAAAATTGGGGTTAAGTGACTTGCCATGGGGCACACAGCTAAGAAGCCTCTGAGACCAGATTTGAACCCAGATCCTCCTGACTCTAAGCCTGGCGCTCCTCCCATTATGCGACCTAGCTGCCTAGAGGAGTAGTATTGTTACAGGGAGGAATACTAGAAAATGAGAAGTAATTCCTGACAACAATGGTTGAGAAAGAAAAACTACAAAAAAGTAGGCACAAGCTCTCAGGAATCTTTGCCACCTCGGATTACTTAGCACAGTATAAAATAGTTCTAAATGTTTCAGTAGCCTTCTTAGGGGTGTTTATGAGTGGGATTTAATATTGAAGAGCCCTAGTGATTTCCCACTGTTTAGCATCCCAACTGTTAATTCCCCGGGCATACAGAGCTGTATAAATCACAGATTGGCTTGTGAACAGCCATAAAGAAATTATTCTACTCTGGAAGTTATGGTTGTATCTGCCAAAGCCAAAGGAGGTGTTGGGAGGGTTGGGAGAGACTGGTCAGGGGGAATCACTGTCATGAAAAGACTGAAGGGACCTATGAAAACTGCTCTCACGTATGTGGAAGGCTGGCATGAAGAAGAGAGGTTCTACTTGTTCTTTAGTCCCAGGAGGCAGAATTTCAGAAAACCTAGATTTGAATCCTGCCTTTGCCACTAATTACATAGATAAGTCAGTTCGCTTCTCTGAACCTGTTTCATCATCTCTGAAATAGAGGGTTGACCTAGATGACCTTTGATAATTACAACTAGCATTTATATAGCACTCTGACATGTGTAAAGTGTCATACATACACTATTTCATATCGTCTTTTAAGTCTCTTCTACCTCTTTATAGCAATATAGCACAGGAGAAGCTGGGTAACACAGTAGAAAGAGCGCCAGGCATGAAGTCGAGAGGACCTGGGTTCAAATATGATCTCAGATACTTCCTACCTGTGTCACCCTAGGCAAGTCACTTAACTCTATTTGCTTAGCCCTTCCCCTTCTGTCCTAGAGTTGTTACCAGGACAGAAAGCAAGGGTTTGAAGGGGAAAAAAAAAAGAGACAATGTAGCAGCATGAAAAGAGACCTAGATCAGAGTCAGATAACCTGGGTCAAGTTCTAGCCATTACTTGTTCTCTGTGTTGGACAAATTACTTAATCTCCCTAGGCTTCAGTTTCCCCCTCTGTAAAATGAGGGAGTTGAACAAGATCACCTCTAGCTGGAAGGTTCCTTTCAGCTCTGGACCTAAGATTCTATGATTCTGATTTGCAGGATAGTAGATTTTGCTCTCATATAAAAGGAAATATTTACCTAACAATGTGTTGTCTAAATGTGGAATGGACTACTTTGTGTGAGACTGGCTTCCACATTATTAGAGGTATTCAAGAGAAGACTGGATGACCACTTGTCACTAAAGTCATAGAAGGAATCTTTGTTCAGGTATCGATTGGGGGAGAGAGCCTCTAAGCACCCTCCAAATTCTGAGATTCTGTGGAAGCTATCCTGAGGCCCGTACCCTACCCAGCATTCTTTTCTAGCATCATGAGAGAAAACCCACTCCCCAGGGCTGCTTTCTGTTATCAGGCCTTACTTAGAGCTTTATCATGCACGAATTCTGTTCTAATTATTTATGAACATACCCTTTTTCTCCCTCCTGTTGTTGTTCAGTTGTTCAATCATGTCTGGCTCTTCGTGACCCCATGGGCCATAGCACGACAGGTCTTTCTATCTTCCACTATCTCTCAAAGTCTATTTAAGTTCATGTTCATTGTTTCCTCAACACATTCCATCTCATCCTCTGCCTTCCCCTTCTCCTTTTGCCTTCAGTCTTTCCCAACATCAAGATCTTTTCCAATGAGTCCTGTCTTCTCATTATGTGGCCAAAGTATTCAAGTTTCAACATCAGTATTTGACCTTCCAGTGAATATAATCTGAATTAATTCCTGTATGTACTGGCAGATTTGATATCCTTGCTATCCAAGGGACTCTCAAAAGTCTTCTCCAGTACCACAATTATAAAGTGTTGATTCTGTGGCATTCGGCTTTCCTTATAGTTTGACTCTCACAGCCATATACTACTATTGGAAAAACCATAGCTTTGACTATATGGACATTTTTTGGCAAGGTAATGTCTCTGCCTTTTAGTATTCTGTACAGATTTTCCATAGCTTTCCTTCCAAAGAGTAAGCATCTTTTAATTTCACAACTGCACTAGCTGTCTGCAGTGGTCTTTGAGCCCAGGAATATAAAATCTGACACTGCTTCCATTTCTTCTCCCTCTGTTTGCCAGGAAGTGATGAGACTACTTGCTACCTTTTACACTCTCCCCTTTCACTCTCATCTTCTTAATTCTTCACTCTCCGCCATCAGGATGGTATCATCTACATATCTAAGATTGTTACTATTTCTCTCAGAAATCTTAATTCTGGCTTTTGATTCATCCAGTCTGGCATTTCACATGATGAACTTTGCAAATAAATTAAATAAACAAGGTGACAGTATATAGCCTTGCCTTCCTCTTATTCCAATCTTAAACCAATCGGTTGTTCCATGTTCACTTCTAACTGTTGCTTCTTGGCCTACATGCAGGTTCCTCTGGAGACAAATAAGATGATGTGGTACTCTCATCTCTTTGAGGGCTTGCTACATTTTGTTGTGATCCACACAATCAAAAGCTTTCATATAATCAATGAAGCAGAAGTAGATGTTTTTCTGGAACTCCTTTGCTTTTTCCATAATCCAGTGAATGTTGGCAATTTGGTCTCTAGTTCTGCCTCTTCAAAAACCAGCCTGTTCTTCTGGTAATTCTTGGTTCACATATTTTTGAAGCCTAGATTGAAGAATCTTAAGCACAACCTTTCTGGCTTGGGAAATATGAGTGCCAAACTGTTTGGTCATTTGAACATTCTTTAGCATTGCTCTTCTTTAGGATTATGACATAAACTAATCTTTTCCAATCCAGTGACCACTGCTGAGTTTTCCAAATTTGCTGGCATACTAAGTGCAGCACTTTAACAGTCATCTTTTAGGATTTTAATGAGCTCAGCTGGAATACCATCACCTCCACTAGCTTTATCATCAGCAATGCTTCCTAACGCCCACTTGACTTCATTCTCCAGAATGTCTGACTAGATCAATAACCACACCATTGTGGCTATTAGTGATGTTAATTCAACTCTTTCTCAGACAGTTCCTCTGTATATTCTTGCCACCTCTTCTTAATCTCTTCTACTTCTGACAAAAGGTGATCCACTGGAGAAGGAAATGGCAAACCACTCCAGTATCTTTGCCAAGAAAACTCCATGGTCATTATTAAAATGATTTCTCTCTGACTAGTCTGTAAACTCCATTTCTATTTCAACTGAAGCTACCACTATCCTTCTAATCACCCACGTTCACAATGTTGGAGTCATCCCTGACTCTTCACTCTTCCCCACACCTACCAGTCACTTGTCTGGTCTTGTCATTTCTTTCTCCACAATGTCTCCCATATCCGTCCCCTTCTCTCTTCTCACAGAGCCACCACATTATTTCAAACCCTCATTGTCCCTTGCCTGGACCACTGCAATGGCTTCATTTGTCTCTCTGTCTCCAGTCTCCTCCCTCTCCAACTCATCAACTACACAGTTACCGAATTTATATGTTCTAAGAAGCACAAGTTTAATCCCAACTCAAAAAGATTCAGTAGTTCCCTATTACCTGGGATTAAATACAAACTCTTGTTTGGTACTTAGAGTCCTTCACAATCTGGTTCTACCCTTTATTTCCAGACTGATTTCACATTATTTCCTTCTCTCACTCTATTCTAGCCAAACAGGCCAATTTGCATTATTTCCCATGTAACTTGCTATCGTGGCTTACATGTCTTTGCACAGGCTGTCACCATGCCTAGGATGATTTTCCTTTTCCTTTCTACTTCTTAGAATCCCTGGCTCCATTCAAGGCTTAAAGGAAGTGTTATCTCCTAAGCAAGGCCTATCCTGATGTCCCTAGTTCTTACCCCATGTTTGCTATGTATGCATTTTGTATTTACTTCTCAGAAGTTCTTTGAGGGCAGAAACTGCATTCATTTTTTTCTTTGTATCTCCAACAATTAACATATAATTGGCACTTAGGAGTGCTTATGGAATGGGTGAATTAAAGGTACCCATTATTGTCATTATTGTACCCCCCCACCCTCCAATGATCATAGTGCTGTGAACAAATCAGATACAATTAAATGTTTGTTGCGTTTTTATTAAAAGATATTTTGTCCACAGAACTGAGAGCCATTTCAAATTTTTATTTGTTTCATGATTTGTAAAGACAGTGAAACATTTAAAAAAAAAAAAAAGGAACCCTGGAGAAGAACCAGAAGAAAAGACACCTTTGAAGAACCATGTGATTGAAAAAGTGATGTGCTCCTGAGACGAGGCCAAGGGATATCCAAAAGACAATGCATTTGCCTCACCATTAGATAGCTGTGAAGATAGATAATCCCAACAGATAATGGTCAAAGGATAGACAGGCAGTTTTCAAAGTAAGAAATCCATATCATCAAAAACTATATAAAAAATGGCTCCAAATCACAAATTGGAAGGGTCATGAAACAGACAGGGAGTAAGTACTTCCTCTCTCTGATCTCAGTTTCCCCATCTATAACCTCTGAAGAGGGCCAAAAGAGTTCTAAGAATGATTCATTTTAAGTAATTTTTAAGGTTCATTACTGAACTTGTGAAGATCAAGTGCGAAGTAGGAAGTATTATTATATTTTCAAGTGAAATGCCTATTATATGTTTTATAACATTGACACACCCTCAATCAATTTCACATTCATTGTATAATCCTTGTCACTATATCTAAGCCTTTTAGATACTTTAATTTTGAAAAGTAACATGATGTGAGGAATATCATTTGAGTTACTTTCAAAATCCTGTAACTTTGAAATAGACACCTAATTTGGTTTTATTATGGAACTAAGCAATACCTCAAATCCATCAGATTGGCAAAGTTGACAAAATAAAAAGGGAAATTACAAATGTTGAAGGGCTGGTGGGGCAACAGTCTTATCAATGCACTCTGAAAAGCAGGTTGGAACTATGCCTCCAAAATCACTCACCCATGTAGACCATTTGGCCCAGTGATACCTCTCCCAATGCCTATAGCCAGAGGTATGCTGGTTACAGTTCAACAACCAACTCTCCTAGGGGGTAAAACGTACACACAATATACTTTTAATTTTAATTATTAACATTTTCTCCATCACCTTCTTAAGAATAGATAATCAAGAAAACAATAGATCAAACCCTATGGAAAGGGTAGCAAAAAGAAAAGAAAATGAAGGAAAGAAGGCCATTGGGATACAGATAGATAGGAGAGAGAGAGAGAGAGAGAGAGATACATTTTTAACACAGAGACAAGAACAGAATGAAGAACAAAAAGAAGTACAGACAAGTAGGACAGCCTTGAAAACTCTAGGTCAAACATATACTTTTTTAAAAAGAAACTATACATAATACAGATTTACAGTTTCGTGTGGAATCCTCTTTTTTCTGTTTGCATCTTGCAAGTGCAAGTACCCGTTTTATTTGATATTTGCTAACTTCGGAATAATAATTAAAAGATTTTTTAAAAGAAAGCAGGATAGGTCCCAAGCAGGTTTGGTAGACTCTCTGTGATGAACATAAAGGAGGACATAGACAAGTATTACTCGATGAGTTGGACATGGATGGGTTGTAATATATATCCTTTGAGGAAATAATTTTGTTAATGTGATTCACTGGAGTATTGGAGTGTTATGTGGTCAAAAATTCCTTTGTACTTACTAATTATGCCTCTGATTGTTACTTCTGCATCACTGAAGGGAACATCCACATGGATATGCTCTCAGATCCATTTGAGAGGACTTTGTAAAGTTGGTAACATACTTCTGGAATTCATAGAATTTTAGAGATGGAAGGCACCCTTAGTCCGACCCCCTTCAGATTTTATGAATTGGGAAATTAGGAATTTACCAACTTACCAAATTCACAATTGAGAAATTGAGATCCAGGAATAGGAGGGAATTTGCAGGAGGTCACAGTTTTTAGGCAGCAGAGTGAGATTCCTGCTCAGGGTTCTTGACTTCAGCTCCAGTGTTCCTTTCTTCTAATACAACTTCCCATCTCTCCAATTCATGACCTCCCAAGCATCAAAACAGGCTGAAAAGGGGCTCAAAAGAGCCTTCTGTCAATTTATGGATAACTTGATTCATAACATATTATGAAGGGGAAAGGAGATAACTTGGAGCCATTCCTCTTATCTTTTTTACATTTTTACATAGGAGGGCAACTCTTTACCTTCCTACAAACTGTCCCTGGGAAACACCACTGGAGATACATGGGACTGAGAGAACAGAACAACCCATGCAGCTTTTGGAGTTCATTTTCACAAGTCAACAGAAGCTGTGACACTACCTGATAGGAAATTGAGCACACCTGAAGCAATAGCACAGATGTCACAATCCTCAGGGAAGATCATGGACAAGGGAGAGAACATAATGGAGGAAATGGTTTCCCACTACAGGAGCAAATGGGGCAGGGTGGGGGGGGAGGGTCAAGCTATGGGCTATATTTGACCATCGATATAGTTCTAGTTCCAGGGGCTTCCTGAGGGGCCTAAGCAGTGGTATTAAGTGGGAATGATTTACTCTAGGAATCTTGACCACATTACCACTAAATCAATTTTCTATTACTGACCCCAGATGTCTATCCACCTGTACAAGCTTGAATATGGGGGGAATTCCCCAAAGTATGACCTGGGGCTTGTGGAGGTTCCTAAAGGCACAGAGTAAAAGACCTGGAAAGAGACCCTTCTGGATCACGTGGTCCAATCCTGTCATTTAAATGAATAAACAACAATTCAAATTTCAAAAACACTTTACAACTTCCAAAAGCACTTTCCTCATAATAACCCTGTGAGGTAGGGAGGTAGAACAAGTATTGGGATCTTCATTTTGAAAACAAGGAAACTGAAGTTCAAAGAAATTAAATGACAACAGAGCTCTTTCCTACAACATCCATCGACCAACAAGCTGGCATCAGGCACTGTGATGGACACTGAGCATGCAAAGGTTAACATGAAACACTTCCTGCCTTGAAAGAACTTACACCAGTACAACATATAGGCATATAAATAAAGACAAGATGGTAAATATAAGGCAATATATATTTGTATGTAGGTAATTCCCTGGCACCTAAGGGAATTAGGAAAACCTTCAGGTAAGAGGTGGCATTGGAACTTTGCTTAGAAGGAAAAGGAAGAATCTAAGAGGCCCAGGTGATGAGGGGGTACACACCAAAAATGGGGGACAGTTTAGGGAAAAGGCCCAAAGATGGGTAGGGATGGTTGGGAACAAGGAGTGGAAAGAACACCAGTTTAGTGTCAATATATAATACAAGAAGAGGAATAATTTGTCCTTGCCACCACTTGAGGGTTCAAAACTCCTGTGGCCAGCACTATGCAAACATAGTACTGCCCCAGTTCTTATTGGTTCCCTGAATTCATCCATGATTATCTATATCACTCAATTAAGACAGAAAATATTTTTTAAACCTTAAAACTCTATATGAGGGTGAATTATTATTACAACAAAAAAAAACCTCTTGTATTGATACTTAAACTGAGCTCAATGAGGACAAAAATTGCCTTATTTATATCTACCTTTCCCTTCTCCAAACATATTGCACTCACATATAATTGAAGTGTTAAAATTCAGTGGATTCAGTGGATGGCTGGACAGATGGATGAATGAACAATAATCAATACATTTTGAGGTCATTTATCTTTTAAAAAATAACAAAAAAATCTATTTCTAGAGCTATTTATAAAGATATTAAACTTTATGTGTGTAGGTAATTATATGTATGCAGAGAAGATACAGAGTTTAACTTGAGTTGTAAGTCTTCCTTAGAGATCTGTCAGTTTTGGATACTTCTATCTAACATCTCAATTCCAGTCTATTCCTTCTCTTTGGCCTACTTGGAAGTTTATATTTTCTTTTTTTAGTTCTATTTCTCATTCTACTTCTGGTTTGAGCTGAGCTGTTCCTGCCCTTACTCTTCCCCTCAACCTTTATTCTCAAAGGTGGTTGGGTTTATCTGATTTCCTAGTTCTTTCTCCCATTCAAGATAAGATGCACTCCTAAACCATTATCTGGGCTGAAAATAAACTCTACTCTGGTCCACAGCTTCTCCTGAATGGACTGTTCTCTTTTCTTAGCAGTACCTGTCTCCTTTATGGAAACATCTCAATTTCTATATGAAGATAGAATCATTCATTTTGTCACAGCTGGCATCTAATAATATCTCTGATCTATCAACTACCCATTATCTCTGAATAATGAAATCTAGCAATAAATTTACATTTCTACTAATTTCCTCTTCTGATGCCTCATTTTGGTGTGGAGATGAACTGGGAGGTTTAAAGGCTAAGCCAATGGAGCACAAGCTCTGTCAGGTCCTTTATGCTTTAGCACATGGTCAATTTTAGTAAGATGTTGAAGAATATGCATATTCTTTAATATTTCCTTTCAAAAATAAACAAAGTGCTTTCAAACTTTTCCCAAAATTTCATTCATCCTTATATTTTCCTTCTTGTTCCTCTTTCCCCATATTTACCTAGCTCTAAAAGAGTGTTAATGTCTACAGCAACTATTGTTTTAATATTAGTGTCTTTTTATAATTTAGTTAGCTTCCCCTCTAAGAAATGCCATTTGTTGTGTGTGTGTGTGTGTGTGTATACATATATATATACACATATATATATATTAATACTGTCTGGCATATCCTACCAAGATCAAAAGCCTTAGAATTTAGGATTGGCAATGGATTCTGTGTCTATAATAATAATAGATGACATTTATATAGTACTTAAAGGTTTAGAAAGTACTACAAACACTATCTTGTTTGAACTTAAAATAATCCTGTGAGATAACTTAAGTATTATCTTATAGGTGAGAAAACTGAGACTCAGAGAAATTGCACATCAAGCAAGTGTTGGAAGTTTCATTTGAACCCAGGTCTCTCATGACTCTAGACCTAGTGATCTTTCCATTATATCACATTCCAGAACCAGCCTTGCTAAGTATATGTGGATTCATTAACAGAAGGTTGACCATCAGATAGTGAATTTTAGTAACTCAGGAAGGCTTGTAAAGGTATGGAGGGGTCATGATCTATGCTAGTCAAAGGAATACCTGTACTGATAAAAATCAGAGAGTGATGACTTACACAGAAAAAATTATTGATCCTTGGAGCACTGGAAGAAGTAAGAAGTATAGAAACAATCATTTAATATAGCTACATGAAAATAACCATGTCACAACCATACTATAGAGTCATTTCCATTGTGGTAGAGTGCTCCTACAGTCAGAAGGGTAAGATTTAGAACCAGGGGGAGTCTTGGGAGTATTTTTTTAATATTTTGTTTTTTATTGTAAATTTATTTATTTATTTAATTAATTTTGAATATTTTTTCCATGGTTACATGATTTATATTCTTTCCCTTCTCTCCTCCCACCCCTTCCCATATCCAATGAGCAATTCAACTGGGTTTTACATTGATCAAGACCTATTTCCATATTATTAATATTTGCGATAGAGTGATCATTTAGAGTCTACTTCCCCAATCATATTCCCATTGAACTATGTGATCAAGGTGTTTTCTTTCTGTGTTTCTACTCCCACAGTTCTTTCTCTGTGTGTGGATAGTATTTTTTCTCATAAGTCCCTCAGAATTGTCCTGGATCATTGCATTGCTGCTAGTAGAAAAGTCCATTACATTCGATTGTGCCACAGTGTATCAGTCTCTGTGTACAATGTTCTCCTGGTTCTGCTCCTTTCACTCTGCATCAATTCCTGGAGGTCATTCCAGTTCACATGGAATTCCTCCAGTTCATTATTCAGCACAATAGTATTCCATCACCAACAGATACTACAATTTGTTTAGCCATTCCCCAATTGAAGAACATCCCCTCATTTTCCAATTTTTTGTCACCACAAAGAGCATGGCTATAAATATTTTTGTACAAATATTTTTCCTTATTATCTCTTTGGGGTACAAACCCAGCAGTGGTATGGTTGGATCAAAGGACAGGCAGTCATTTAAAGCCCTTTGGGCATAATTCCAAATTGCCTTCCAGAATGGCTGGATCAATTCACAACTCCACCAGTAATGCATTAGTGTCCCAATTTTGCCGCATCCTCTGCAACATTTATTATTTTCCTTTGCTGTTATACTAGCCAGACTGCTAGGTGTGAGGTTTGGGAGTATTCTTAAATCTAACATCAAAGCTCTAAACAAACCTATTATCTTTGTGTCTCATTTTTACCTTCTATAAAACAGGCTGGTGATATTACTTCCTTATAATTTGGACATGGTGTTTGTTAAGTTCCTAACCAGAGAATGCTAACAACTAAAGATGACAGCCATACAGGACTAGACCCCAAGGAAAGGAGAAAAGCTTCTCTTGATAGTTGGAAAGAGCCTAGTGGGTCTCTCACCAAAGAGCTTCTAAATAAGGTCTCTTTAAGGAAGGTCTCATGGGTTGGTGGAAAGAATCCGGGCTAGAAATCAGAGGAGCTGAGTTCTAATCTTGGCCCTACTCCTGACTAGTCCTGTGACAGCGCCCTTGGTCATCTCTCTACATAGTTGGGTAACTCTCATCTGTAACCCTCTACATAGCTGGTAACTCTCATCACCAAGAAGCCTTAGCATGCACGCCAGCCACATCCAGGTAAAACCTTCTCAGCAGATGGGCTAAACCAGATGGAGGATAATCAGCTGTAAGATTAAAAATTAATATCCAAATACTTCAAGTATTATATTTTTATAAGAATTTATTAATAATAATTGGAAAAAAAGGAAAATGATAGTCTTAGCAAAGAGAGAGTTGCCCAGACTGTGAAAAGCAGAAAGAGAGAGCAAAAGGCAGGATTGCAACAAACTTATTTACAAAATGTAAGGAAGCAAAGTAGGGAATGTAATTCAAGGAATTCTGGGAAAAGTAATGGAATTCTGAGGAATGTAGTCCGGGGTACACAATCCTATTTACGCACAGCAGACTTCAAATCCATTGGTGAGTTAGAGGACTATCTCCTCCAAGTATTTAAAGACTCCCCCACATGGAATGGCTGGATGAGAGCAATTTGCTCCAACAGCCATTAAGGCTGTGGAAATAGGTACTATGGTGCACTTAGAGCTTAGTCAGACTTAGAAGAAGCCAAGGTCATTCACTGCATTCTGGGCCATCCCCAGTAGTCTTGCCTTTTGTCCTGCCACTGGACTTTGATGGCTCTGGAAGCTCAAATGAGGCTGATGACTTTGTGCAGTTCTGCCTCACTTAAATGCAACTCATGAGAAAGTCAAAGCATTACCTTCTTGATGTCATTGGTCCCCCTTCAAAAATGAAGTATGAATAACAACCTAACCGGGTCTTAATTTTCACAAAAGTAGATCAAGGGCATTGGAATACATAAATTGTAGAGTTTCTCTAAGATCCATTTCAACACAAACATCCCATCATTTTTAAGATAACCATAGCTACTGTAGAAACAATGGGATCCCAATCTCAATCTGACCTACAGGACTCTGAATCTCTGGGTTGAAACAGGTCCCAAGAAGCCTTCGAGTCCAACCTCCCATGCAATACAGTAATTTCTACTAAACCTTACCCGACAAGTGGTCATTTTAATTTCTCTAGCTTAAATATTCACCATGACTGGGAACTCACAACTTCACAAAGCTGCTGATTCTCTGCTAGCAGGAGAATAATGGCATGCCTACTTGGTTTTAAAAGAATCCAAAGTACATCCGCTGCCCATCTGCCTACACTTAGAAACCCATCAACTGCTTCACAGGCCCCTCCTTTAATGTGCTCAAGCCCTCCTAAAGATGATATATGTCACTTAAGGTATTCACAATATTTCTAACTTGAGTGTCATCAGCAAATATCACCATGACAGGCACAGCCCTACTCTCAGACCTTTAGTGGAAAATGGAGAGACCGCCCTCCAAGTGATTGTGACATTTCCCCTTGACAAACCCCAGCCATTCTTAATGACACCCCGTCTACCGACTTCGTCTGCTACCCCTTTGTCTATCTAGGCACCTTTAGCCAGCACCATAAGCACACTTGGGCTGAGCACCTATATAGGAAGACCTGAGTCTTAGTTGTCCCCCTCACCTCCAGTTTTTTAATATCTGAACATATCCTCTAATATTTCTGAGTCTTTGTTGATAAAACATTCCTACTTATGACCCTGAGCATGTGGTCAAATAAGGAGTCAGTGGATTAAATCATCTACTCTGTAGTAGCATCTTAGGGGTCCTGGAGGAGTACCCCTGTTCAAAAATGTCTCTTTCACCATTATGTCATGAATGGTACCTGAAATTATACCAGTAGCAAATCCATTGTATTCTCCATCATCCTCCTCTTTTAAAATGTTGTTCATTCTTTTTTCCCCTGAAGAAAACCAATGGCATCACGATGAATGATGTCTTCATTTGCATGGGAATTGGATTTGAGTGAGTTGAGGAAAATCATCAGCCTTATTCCCTCTTCAGAGTCGTCATAGTCCAGTGGCAAGGCAAGTCAGGACAGCTGGCTATAATCCAGGATGCAACGAATGACCTTGACATTTTTGATATCTGACCAAACTCTAAGCACTCTATAACACCCGCTTCAGCCTCCTTCATAGTCGTTGGAACCAATTGTCCTTGTCCTCCCATTCCACAGGGAGAAGTCTTCACAAGCTTGGGGTAGACATCTCCCTATGTCACCAGTGGGTTTAAAGCCTTCCAGTCTGCCAAGATGGTTTTACCAGGGCATGGCAGCTACATGTGCTACAGCTTCTCGGAACCACAGGTGAGAGTTGGGTGGACAGATGGATACCAAAGGTGGGCGAGCAACCCTGAAATGAGCTCAGCAAGTCCTGTAGAAGAAGTGGAATGGCTGGATAAATTGTGAAATAAGAATGTTCAGGATTATTATGCTATAAGAAATGACAAACAGTAGAAATTCAGAGAACTATGGGATAGACGACCCAGGATGTGATGCAGAGTGAAGGATGTAGGACCAAGAGAACAGTATACACAACTAGCATAATATCATTCAACAATAAGTAGTGAGCATTTATTTTATTACATTTAATTTTAATTTTATTTTTCTCAGTTACATGTTAAAAAAAAGGCTTTAACATTTTTTTAAAGTTTCAAGTTCCAAATTCTTTTCCTCCCTCACCTCATCACTCCTTGAGAAGGCAAGCAATTAATATAGATTAAACGTGTGCAGTCATGTAAAACATTTCCATATTAGCCAACAATAAGCATTTATTAAGAGCTCATAGGGGCAGTTAGGAGGCATAGTGGATAGAGCACCAGATCTGGAGTTGGGAGGATTTCCTAGTTGTATGACCCTGGGCAAGTCACTTAACCAATTGCCTAGACCCATGGTGGTGAACCTACGGCACATGTGACTCAGAGCCCTCTTTGTGGGCATGCATGCTGTCACACCAGCACAGAGTTCACCAGTAGAAAGCCAGAGAGATGTGGGGCCAGGCTGCTCCCCTCCCCCTATCCACAGACAACTGAGGACATTTCTCATATCACCCACTCCTCTAAAAGGTTTACCATTGGAGGCAGCTGGGTAGCTCAGTGGCTTGAGAGCCAGGCCCAGAGATGGGAGGTCCTGGGTTCAAATCTGGCCTCAGACACTTCCCAGCTGTGTGACCCTGGGCAAGTCACTTGACCCCCATTGCCCACCCTTACCACTCTTCCACCTAGAAGCCAATACATAGAAGTTAAGGGTTTAAAAAAAAAAGAAGAAGAAAAAATAAAAGGTTCACCATCACTGGCCTAGACTCTCTGCTCTTTTGCCTTGGAATAGATACTTAACATAGCGTCTGAGACAGAAGGTAATGGGTTTTGTTTTTTTTTAACTTTTTAAAGAACTTCTACATGCCAGGCATCGCTCTGTGGATACAAAGAAAGCGAAAAAAAAACAGTCCTTCCTCTCAAGGAGCCCCAGTCTAATATAGATAATAAAAATATTAAGAAGCATTTGAAACCTGATTAATGTAATAAACAGTCTAGAACTATTGAGTTCTCTCTTTCCATAGAGAGGTGGGAATGGCAGGGGTAGAATGTGGCATACACTGTCAGACAGGGTGGCTGTCTCAGGTGGGAAGAGTTTGAGAGGGGTTCATATTAAAGGGAAACGACTGAGGTGTGAAAACAAAAGGCAACAAGAAGCCTTTTTTTTAAGATTCAAAAGCACCAGTGATGAATAATATTAATGGCTCATACTTAACCCACTAAGAACTTATTGTGGATTAGCTTATCGTGTGTTTTGTTGCAGTTTATGATAAATAGGGAGCAGAGGAAGTTAAGAGGAAAAAACAAAGAAAAGAAGATGGCAATTTTGCCCAAAATGAAATATAAAATTGCTCTGGCCCAACTCCCAGTAATGCCACTGTGGCTGCTAAGCCCACTGACTGGAAAATAGTCAAGGATACAAATTTGATTGCCCTGTGACCTTTTTTACTAGCCAAGTCTCTTCACTTGTAAGAGGTACAGTACACAGTTATTCAAATAAGCTTAAATCAGCACATCTAAACCCCTTTTCTGGCATAGGATGTGCGCACTGGGGCAGAGGTGAGGAACCTCCTCAACTTCAAATCCCTCGTTTGTAAAATGGGGAAACGGATGAAGTGAAGGAAAGCAATTCAGGCAGGGTCATACTGGTCAATATCGGAGATGGAGTGGAACTCCAGCTCTTCTGCCATCACATCCAGGGTTGCTGAGCAAAATAAATAAATAAAAATAAAAAAAAATAAAGTGACAGAAGTAGAATTTGAATTCAAGTCCTCCAATTCCAATGTCTGTGTTCCCGCCTCCCCGCACACACACACACCCTAGTGGCTTCTCTTCTTGTTAGATTCATGGTTTGGTAAGTAAAAAAGACAAGATAGGGAGTTTCCTTGTGGAAGATAATTCTCTGGAAACCATTAAGATAGAAAGGCTGTGAACTTGCTTTGTGACCTTAGATTTGTGGCTGCCTCTCTCTGGGCCTCAGCATCCTACTCTGTAAAATGAAGGAAATGGACTAGAAAATCAGGAAGACTACTTCCAGCTCTGACCCTCTCTCTATTCTACAATGTGGGATGTCTTAAGTAAATAAATATCAAATAGGGGGTTGGACTAAATGTCATCTAAGATATATCAAGATTTTAAATTTTATGAATTTTTAGGATCCTCTTCTCCTCATTGATTTCTACACTTTAAAAAAATAAGTTTATATTGATGTCTTTTGTTTTTATATTATCTACATTTCCCAGTGTATCCCTCCCTTGTCATCTCCCTAGAGCTACCCCATAGAATAAAGAATAACAAAGATTTTTTTTAGAAGTTTGGCAAAATTACCAACATTTATAAAAAGTCTGACATTATTATAATGCCCACCCTACTCCTACAAAAAAAATTTTAATATCTTGTCATGAGGGTCATTTGATCCACAGGTGATACAATGGCACAGGACTTAGAATAAGGAAGAGGTAAATTTGAATCCTACCTCGTTGACTATTTGTGTGATCCTAGACAAATCACTTATCCTTTCTGTGCCTCAGTTGCCTCATCTTTAAAATGGGGTCCCTACTCCCCAGCTTGTGATGAGAATCAAATGACTTAACATGTGTAAAATGTTTTGCAAACCTAAAAGCACTATATAAATGCTAGCTATTTTTTTTAATGAAGGGGCAGTTGTAGTCTAATAGAGTCAGAGTATCTAGGTTCAAGTCCTTTCCAATCCATTCTTTACTAAGAAAACAGAGGCCATCACACTGTGATCTCTCTCTCTCTCTCTCTTCTTCCCTATTCCATATCTCCAAATCTCTTGCCATTAATTCTCCACTATCTCTTTCTTTACTCATGTCGCTGATGAAGCAGGGTCCCTTCTCCTCACCAACACCAAACCCTCTAACCTGTAGCCTGGAAACCACTCTCTCTTCCATCTCTCATAGCAGATTCTCCTGGACATCATACCTTCTCTCTTTTTTGCTTTTCATCTCTCTCTGTCTGCTAGTTCCTTCCCCAGTATCTTCAAACATGATTAGGTCTCTCCCATTTTTAAAAGAAAAAAAAAAAACCTTCACTTGAACCTAGCATCTTCTCAGGCTGTCATCCTATAGCTCTCCTTCCCTCCATTATAAAATTTCTAGAAAAAATCATCTCTATTGTTGCATTCATTTTCTCTTCTCTCACTTCTCAGCCCTGACTTTATCACTTAACCAAAACCACTCTCCCCAAAGTTACCGAAGATTTTTTTAATTGTCAAATCTGGTGTTCTTTTCTCAGTCCTCCTTCTTCTTGGCCTATTTGCTGAATTCAACACCGGTGACCACTCTCCCCTGCTGGACACTCTTTCCTCTCTAGTTTTGCTTTTTAAACCTTTACCTTCCATCTTAGAATCAATGCTGTGTGTTGCTGCTAAGGCAGAAGAGAAACAAATGCTAGGCAATGGAAGTCTGAACCCAGGACATCCCATCTTTAGGCCCATTCTCTCAGTTTTTAATAATGCTACTTCCTCTTGGTTCTCTCCTCCTATCTGACTTCTGCAGGAGCCTTTGCAGGAACATCATCGCTATCTTGACACCTAACTGTGGGAATATCCCAAGGTCTGTCCTGCTCTTTTTTTCTATGCTCTCCCTTGGTTATTGCATCAGATCCCATGGGTTCCTGGGGAAAATTGAGGATGGCCCCCATTTCTCTACAGTATGTCCCACCCCATTCTCTCTCTCTTTGTACCAGTCTCATATCATTGCCTAGCTATTAGACATTTCCCACTGGATGCCCCATAGGTATCACAAACTCAACATAAGTAAGACAGAATTTATTCTCTTTCCCCCTCAAACCCATACTCTTTCCAAATGTCCCTATTTCTGAGAAGGCTTTATGTTGTTGTTCAGTCATGTTTTGGTGTTTTCTTGGCAAAGACACTGAAATGATTTGCCATTTCTTCCACCAGCTCATTTGACAGATGAAGAAATTGAGGCCAAGAGGGTTATGTGACTTGCCCAAGGTCACACAGTAAGTGTCGGAGGCTGGATTTGAACTTGTCTTCCTAACCCCAGCCCCCTTTGTCTTCCCCACCATCCTTTCGGTCACCCAGATTTACAACCTCAGAGTCATCCTCCATTCCTCATTCTCCCCCACCCCTGCCCATCTCTAATTCATTACCAAGCTTTACTGATTTCATCTCTACAGCACCTCTTGTATCCAATCCCTTCTCTCCACTCCCATGGCCACTTCCCTTGTCTGAGCACCCACCACTTCTTATCTGTACATTTGCTTGCTAATTAGCTTCCTAACTGATCTCACTGCCTCATCTCTCTGCTCTCTGATCCATTGTCCACACAACTGCCAAAATGACTTTCCAAATGCACAGATCTGATCGCTCCCCCGTTCAATAAACTCTAGTGGCTCCCTATTGCTTCCAGAATCAAATACAAATTCCTCTGTTTGGCACTTACAGCTTGTGACAACCTGGCTCGTGCCTGCCTACCTCTCCAGGCTTTATTCCCTTCCCACACCCTCTAAGGCAAGCAAACTGACCTACTTGTTCTTTTTTCTACACGCCAATTCATCTACCTTTCTGTCTTTGCCTTAGCTCTCTCCCATTCCTGGGATTGAATCTCTCCTCATCCTTCTCCCTCTTAGAATTCCTTAGAATTCTTTTCAAAGCTCAGGTTGAGTATGACCCCATACCACAAGGATCTCTCTATCTAAGTGCCCCCCCCCAAAATTCCTTTGTATTTCCCTTATACGCACTTCCTATTCCTACCTTTGTAGAATGGAAGCTCCTCAAGAGCAGGAACGATTTCATCTTTGACCTCCTTTTGACAGCATGGCACAGTGCCTGGAACATAGTAGGTGCCTGACCTCCTATTGACAGTACTTAGCACAATGCCTGGCACAGAGTAGGTGCTTAATTAATTCTCATTTGCTAATTAGCCTACTAGTTGCTTGAACTTGGACAAATCACTTGACCTCTCTGGGACTCTGTGTCCTCAACTGTAAAATGGAAATAACTCTTGAGCTACCTTCTGACATCAACCTTTGTAAATCTTACAATAATGTAGAAATGTACATGGCTATTACGAGAAGCTAATCCCTTCCTGCCACCCCAGCCGTACCTCCCCTCCTGCCTTCTTATTCACGTCTCAGAGGAAATCTTGACAAACAATTCTTTGAATGACTGCTGTCCATTAGCTGGACCAAGGACCAGCACTCTAATCATCATGTTAATGAGCAGAAGTGCACTTACCCAGGCTGGATGGAGCTTTACAAGACTTTCATGCTTAATGGCTGAAGCCTGCCAGAGGGGAAAGAAGGATGGAGAGGTAAACTTTGCAGACTTAGGGATCAGAGAGGAAGACTAGACTAATACACAATAAAGGTCGGGATGGCACAGGATTTTATCCCCAGAGGAAAGCAGACAACTCTAGGGTCACCCACTTAAAAAATAGAATCTAAAACAATGACTCAGTTGAAAAATGAACATTGTTGATCTGTTCTTTGTATGAGGCTTTGGCTGGACTTCCTAAATGGGGTGGAGAGAGAAAGAAAGATGGTTGGGGGGGTGGTATTTGGAGAGGGAAAGGAAATGAAAACTTTAGGCCACAGGGAGGTCTGGCTGAAATTCATAGTACTTATTGTCTGTAGCTTTCATTTCACAATAAATCATGTCTTGTGGCATCTCTTGTATCATTCTCTCATATTACTATTTAATTTGTGTATCAACATTTAACATTTCACTTATTTTTGCTCTGACTCCCAATCGAGACCATAAACTCCTAGAAGGGAAGAAGTATATCTCAGAATTCCCACACATACCTAGCAAGAATTGGACATACAGTGGACATACACACACACACACACACAAATCATCTGACTGATTCATTACCTTCCTCAGAAGGCCAGACACCTGCATAGTGAGGTGCCATAGGAAAAGTTATTCAGATGTAGCCCTGCCCTCCAAGAACCCTCATAGGCCTCTGCCCCCACTTTTCCTATATCTTCTCTCTACACATACTTTAATTTGGTTGACTCATCCCTGAGTGTTTCTGTGTGGGTGTAAACCCCAGGTGTGATCAGCTGAGAAGCTCCTTGTCACCTCCTATCCCAGAAGAAAGAAGGTAGGTTTGTGGAGCCTGTATTGGCCTGGTTCTAAAGTCACATCCAAAGATTATCCAAATACCTGGAGATTCAAGAACTCCCAGCTTCCAAGCTATTTTGAGGTATTACAAAGAGAGTTAGCAAGGAGGAGACCTGAAATATACTTGATGATTGGAAACTTGGATGAACACATAGATGACATCCTTCTTAAATTTGCAGATGCCCTGACCTTGGAAAGATGTCTCATAGGATGGTAGCATCAAGGTCCAAAAAGGCTGGGGGAAAAAAGATTTTAAAATTTAAAATTTAAATCTAAACAAGGTTAAATTTAATTGGGATAAACATAAAGTCTGGAACTAAGGTTCAAAAAATCAATTGCACAAATAAAAAGCTGAGAATACTTAGATTAATAACAGTCCATGGAAGTTTCATTGGACTTTCAGTGGGATAAGAACTCAATGTATAGGTCAACAATGTGACATGTTAACAAAAAAAAAGACAGTATAGCCTTAGACTTCAATTTAAAGAATTTTTCCAGGACAAGGGAGATAATAGGAGTATTCTATTATTCTGTGTTGATCAGAACACATCTGGAATGTTGTATTCCATTCTGGGCACCTTACTTTTAAGAGGGATATTACTAAGCTGAACCATATCCAAAAGAGGACAACCTGAGTATAACCATGCCATATGAGGGACATGTTGTCTGGTAGAAGGAAGAGGAGGTAAATCAAAAGAACCTGGTGATTTCAAGTGTCTGAGGTCTATCATGGAAGTCCTCTGCGCTTCTAGAGAATTCTGTTCTAAAGCCAAAGCTGGGGTCAGGGGAGGTACAAGAAGATGGATTTTGGGCTCATTATAAAAGTGACATGGGTTCTTATAAGTTCCCCATCAATCAAAGCACTCAAGCTACATCAGGGATGATGTATCCTATCTCAAAAATAACAATAGTTATCAGTTATAGAGTCTTGTTTAGGCATCATTTCAAAAAGTGCTTTATGGTCTTTAATATGTATACACCCGTTTTGTTATTTATTAACAGAAATCATTTGTATCAAATATTTGTCCAAAATAATAACAACAATAATACACTAAGTCCCTGGAAACCCTGAATAAAGCATTACAAAATATTGCATTCACAATCTAGGATAAACAACACAAAAGTGGGACAGTTAGTAAAAGATACACATACAAAAACTAGTAGTCCAATTCTAATATTATCGTAAGAGGTTTAGTGGAAAGAGCCCAAGGATTTATTGTTTCAATGCAGTTTATTCCCAGGTCTGTATATCTAGATCTAGACTCCTCTCCTGAATTTCCAGTCCCATATCACCATCTCCCTGTTGGATATCTCCACCTCGAAGTCCTATGGGCATCTCAGCACAACATGTCCAACACAGAACTTGTTGTCTCACCTCCCTGATCCAGCCACCCCTCTTTCAAACTTCTCTGTTTCTGTAGAGGGCACTACCATCAGTCCAGTTCCTCAGGTTCCCCTCCTCAGTCGTCTTCAACTCTTCACTCTCACTCATCAAGTCTCATAAGCAATCAGCTGCTAAAGCTTTCCAATATATCACACATTTGTGCCTTGCCTCCACTTACATGGCCACCAACCCAGTTCAGGCACCTCCTGTTAGGACTATTACAACACTCTTCTAACTGATCTCCCTCTGTCTGGCCTCTCCTTCCTCCAACCTGTCCTTCAGAAAACTGGCAAAATAATATTCCTGAAGCATGGAGTCTAATCACTTCACTCATCTGCTTAAGAAATTCCAACAGCTCCCCATTGCCTCTAGCTTAAACTACAAATTCCTTAGCTTGGCAATTAACACCCTTCCCAAGCTGGCTCCAGTTTGCCTTTTGAGGCTTAATGCACCTTATTTCCTTTCATGCATTCCATGTTCCAGCCAAATGCCCTTTTTGCTTTTCCTGAATTCAGCACTCCATCTCCCACTTTCATGCCTTTGCCTGGAATGTACTCCCTCCCCACTACCACCTCTTAGAATCACCAGCCTTCTTTAAGGTCCAACTCATAAGCCATCACCAGGAACGAGCCTTTCCTGATCCCCTCAGTTGTGAATACTTGCTCCCTCACTCTTAAATTAAGATGCATAGATTTAACTCTTTATGTGTGAGATCCTTCCTGTCCTTCCCTCTCTCCCCACCAAGTAGATAATAAGTTCCCTGTTGGCAAGGACTGCTTTTCATTTTGTTTTTATATTCCGAGTATCTAGCATAGTACCTTGCACATAAGAGGAAACGGTTTGTTGGAATGGATTGAGTTGGATTGGATTGGATGAAAGTCAAAGGACCTGAGTCCTGATTCTGCCACTAATTAGCTAGGTAACTTGGGGTCATTTACTTTGCTTCTCTTTGTCAATAAGATCAATACTTATCCTAGCTACTCTATTTTATAATAGCTAACAGGAGTAGCTAGTATTTATATAGCCCATCAAGGTTTGCCAAGCACTTTATATATATATATATATATATATATATATATATATATATATATATATA
>NC_058131.1:283275569-283353017 GCF_016433145.1 Gracilinanus agilis
TCTCTCTCTCTCTCTCTCTCTCTCTCTCTCTCTCTCTCTCTCTCTCTCTCTCTCTGTCTATTTCTCCCTCTCTCTCTACCCTCCCTTTTTATCTCCCCTCCCCCTTCTCTCCTTCTCTCTCTCTGTTTCTCTGTCTTTCTCTTTCTTAGTTCCTGTCTATTTCTCCCTCTCTCTCTCTCTCCCTTTCCCCTCTCGTCTCCCCCTCCTCTCCTCTCCTCTCCTCTCCTCTCCTCTTCTCTCCTCTTCTCTTCCCTTCTTTCTCCCTCTCCCTTACCACCTTTTCTTTCCCTTACTTTTTTACCCTTCCTATCACTCTTTCTTCTAGTAGACATGTTCATGGCAGGACCTCCTGGACTTGGACCAAAAACCATTCACTCTGGAGGCAAAGTTTGAGTCAAGCATGTTTGGGTTTTCCCATCCCTTATTTGCCCAATCCTATTAATAATTAACAGTACAGTAATGAGCGTTGCTTTTAATAGAATCTGCTGCCATTGCTGTATTATGCTGCCCGCCAAGGATTTCCCCCAAAAGGATTCACATTACACATCACTGCATCTGCTGCGATGGGGACAACTAGTTAGAAGGTTCACTGTCTCTGTCATACAACACCCTTCTCTCCTCCAGTCCCAAGTCCCACTGAGTTCTACCCTGAAGACCCTTCTTGCTGACTCACTCTCCTCCCACTGGTCCTTCATGGTCACCCTGGACTCCTGCCCCTGCTTCCCCTGCATTCATCTAGTCCTGGTTCCCCCACAGAGAAGTCTACCATAGCTCCTCTCAGTCTTGCATCGATCACCAACAATATAACAGTGTGAATTTCTGCAGAACTTTACAGTTAATAAAACACTGTCTTCACAATAATCCTGTGATCAAGGTAGCACAACTATGTTATGCCAACTCAAAAGGCATTTCTTAAGCACCAACTATATGCTAGACACAGACAAAATAGACAAGAATAGTCCTTGCTTTCCTTCAAGGCAACAACAGACCTAACAGACATTTCTTAAACATCTACTATGATCTAGACATTGAGGCTGGACAGACAAAATAAAGGACAGCCCTTGCCTTGTAGTCAACGGTGAAGACTGAGTACCTTCCAGGAGCAGAGGTTAAGTCTGTGCAAAAACCCAGAGGAGTGTGTTGACATACAAAAGTTCAAGGAACACATTTGACACATTTGGCTGAAATTTAGAGCGGATGAATGAATTCATTGGCAAGCATTTTTTTAATTAAATTTTATTTTTTCAGCTAATAAAAATCTATTTTCTTTTTTTAAAAACCCTTATCTTCTGCTTAGAATCAATACTAAATATTGGTTCCAAGCTAGAAGAGTGGTAAGGGCTAGGCAATCAGTGTTAAGTGATTTGCCCAGGGTCACACAGCTAGAAGCGTCCGAGAACACATTTGAATCCAGGGCCTGCCATCTCCAAGCCTGTCCCCCAAAACTTTTTCCCTCTATTTTCTCTCCCTCCTAAAACTCCAACCCTGCCCCTCATGGAAGAGAAAAAGGAAAGCTTTGCAGCAAATATGCAAAGTCAAGCAAAACAAATCCCCACTGAGGCTATGCCTGAAAACTATGTGTCTCGTTTTGCACCCCAAGTCCATGGCTTCTCAGTCAGGAAATGGGTAGCAAACTTCAACAGGTTTCTGGAGTCATAGAGGGTCACCATGTTGATCAGAGGCCTTGAGTCTTCTGTTTTGTTTTTGTTTTTAATTATATTTTCCTCAATTACATGTAGATATAATTTTTTATTTCCAAAAAAGATATTTTATTGTCCCAATTACATAAAATAACAATTTTAAACATACATTTTGTGAAATTATAAGATCCCAATTGTCTCCTTCCCTCTTCCTCTCAGAGATGACAAGCAATTGATCTGGATTATACATGTATTACCAGGAAAAAACACTCATATTGATCACTGTTGCAAGAGAATACTCACATAAAACCAAAATCACCAAATAAAAATACAAACTAATGTGAAAAATAGTGTGCTTTAGTAGATACAATTTTTAATAATTGTTTTCTGACATTTTGCAATCCAAGTTCCCTCCCTCCCTTTCTCCCTCTCCTTTTCTCTAAGAATGTAGATAATATGATTTAGGTTGTACATATGTTATCATACAATATATATTTCTGTGTTCATTGCGTTGTAAAGACACATATCACATATACAAGAAAAAAAACTCATGAAAATAAAGTGAAAGGGGCAGCTGGGTAGCTCAGTGGATTGAGAGTCAGGCCTAGAGAAAGGAGGTCCTAGGTTCAAATCTGACCTCAGACACTTCCCAGCTGTGTGACCCTGGGCAAGTCACTTGACCCCATTGCCCACCCTTACTACTCTTCCACCTAGGAGCCAATACACAGAAGTTAAGGGTTTAAAAAAATTAAAAAAAAAATAAAGTGAAAAATGGTTTGCTTCAATCTGCATTCAGACTCCATCAATTCCTTCTATAGTAGTGGATAGCTTTTTTTGTCATGAGTCCCTTGGAGTTTTCCTAGATCTTTGTGTTGCTGATAATGATTCCATCATTCACAGTTGATCATCATACATCATTACTGTGTATAATATTCACCTGGTTCTGCTCACTTCACTTTGCATCACTTCATATAAGTCTTTCCAGGTTTTTTTCTAATAGTCGTGTTTTGTCATTTCTTATGGCACAATAGTATTCCATTGACCTCATGTACCACAACTTGTTTAGCTATCCCCCAATTGATAGACATCCCTTTGGTTTGTAGTTCTTTCTACCACAAAAAGACCTGATATAAATATTTTTAAATAAATAGGTCCTTTTCCCCTATCTTTGATCTCTTTGGGATACAGACCTAGTAGTTGTATTGCTGGGTCAAAGGGGATGCAGTTTTATGGCCCTTTGGGTAGGATTCCAAATTGTTCTTTGGGATGGTTGGATCAATTCACAGCTTCATCAATAGTGTATTATTAGTGTTCCAGTTTTCCCAAATCCCCTTCAACATTTATCATTTTCCTTTTTGGTCATGCTAGCCCATCTAATAGGTGTGAGCTAGTATCTCAGAGTTATTTAAATTTACATTTCTCTAATTAATAGTGATTTAGAGGATTTTATATATTTAAATATACTTTTAATTTCTTCATCTAAGAACTGCCTGTTCATATCTTTTTATCAATTAAAATAAATCACCATTTATCAATTTGAGAAACAAGGGTCAGGGCAGCTGGGTGGCTCAGTAGATTGAGAGCCAGACCTGGAGTCTGGAGGTCCTGGGTTCAAATTTTGCCTCATACTTCCTAGCTGTGTGACCCTGGCCAAGTTACTTAACTCCTATTGCCTGGTCCTTACTACTCTTCTGCCTTAGAACCAGTACACAGTATTGATTCTAAGACAGAAGGTAAAGGTTTAAAAAAAAGAACTAGAAATGAGGCCTTTGTTGAAGATTACTATAAAAAATTTTCCCCCAATTTTTTGTTTCCCTTCTAATCTTGGTTGCATTGGTTTTGTTTGTGCAAGAGTCCTTGAATCTTGCAAAGTTGATTGTCTTTACAGTATTTCAACAAGCATTCATTAATGTAAGATGCACTGTGTTGGACAGTAGGAATGAATATAAAGACAAAAATGAAAAATCTCTGCTCTCAAAGAGTTTGTGTTCTGTTTGAGGAAATAACACATCCATAAGTAAGTATATCTAAACAAAATACAAAACAGACCTAAGATAATCTGAGATGGAAGGCAGAGGTAGTTGGAATATTCAAGAAAAGCTTCATGAGAAGATGGTGCTTGAGTTGAGCTTGGAAGAGAACAGGTAATTCTAAGAGGTGGTGCTGAGGAGGCAGAATATTACAGGCAGGGGCCTGAGTAACAAACCAAAAGGGCTGGATGCCACATTTCTTGCCTGCAAGGAGCTGCCAATCTTGGTATATGAATGTATAAGACACAATGAGCATACCAGATGTTGTGATTCAACTTAAAAAAATAAAGTAATTCAAGGAAAGGCTAGCACACATCTAGAGTGGATGATTGCTTCTGCTCCAGTCTGTTAAAGTCCCTTCCCTCCTTGTGAGGTCCAGCTCTTCCAGGAAGCCATCTGATCTCCCTGTGAATGTGACCACCCTCCCCTCGTATTTCCCAGTGCACTTTACCCAGACCTATACTGTGCACTTAGATCATTCTCCCATGTCCCTTGATCTTTTACCCAAGTAGACTACAAACTCCAAAGAGCAGAGCCCAGGTCATCTCTATCTTTGTATCTCTGGTGCCCAAAGGAATCATTTGCACATAATAGACACCTAATACATGTTTGCTAAGCTGGATTGACAGGGGAAAGGATGATTGGGGGTTCTGATTAATCAGAGAGGGTATCATGGAAGAAATTATAGGTACTAAGCTGGTCCTGAAAGAATAGGAAAGAGCTGGATCAACAAAAAATAGAGGACAGGACATTCAACGAGAAGACGAATAACAGCAAAGAAAGTATAATCAAGGATGGAATGAATAGAGCATAGACTTCAGTGTGAAGGACAGAGAAGATATCAAACTAGCTAGATGGGGGAGCAATAGGAAATAAAATTGGATAGGTTGGATGGAATGAGATTGATGCAGGAGGCAATGGGAGTCATCAAAGGTCTTTGAGCAGGAGAGAATTGTCTAAAGCTGTATTTTAAGAAATAAATCTGTCATCATATACAGTATGGATAGGGAAAAAAGAAGTAGAAAAAAAGGAGATTGTTAGTCTCTAGGAGAAAGGCAGCTCATTCATGAATTAAGTAAACATTTTTCAATCACATATATTGTGCAATGCACTGAGCTAGATACTGTGGGAAATACAAAGAGAAATAAGACAAACTTTGCCCTCAAGAAGCTTACAGTTTTAGGGGTCTTAAGACATATACACTAAGAAGCATCATCCAAATTTTAAAGCTAAGGGAAGAAATGGAGAGTATCATATGATAATATTGAAGAAGGGCATCAGGCATAACAAGAAGGCTATAACGACCCCAGAGGCCATAGCCTGAGAAGCTTCCCTACATCTTTCAGTTGCAGCAGTGATGGCAGAAGACTGACATCTCATGAGAGGTCTTCTGGTTTGGAGGTGGCTGAGAATGCCTGACCTTGTGATTAAAGCCTCCGGTAGTCTGGTGCCATATTGTCTCTCTAGCTCTATCTCATATTATTCCACCTGGTCTGCCTTAGAGCCAGTTGACATATTCTCTATGAACCATCTTTGTCCTGACTTTTCTCATCTACCTGACTTGGCTTATGCTGATGCTTGGAATAGATTCCCCTTGCCCCTGCTCTCAGCTTCATCTCCATCTTTTCAAATTCTTCCCTTTCCGTAAGGTCCAGTAGGCAGTAAGGCTCATTGGAAAGAGTGCTTGTTTTGGAGTTGGGTTCTAATCCTACTCTGTCTCTGACCACTACCATTCCAGAGGTCAAAATACCTTTCTCTCTCCTCAAATGTCTCATGGCCTTTTGCCTGACTCTTCTTTACCTTTAGTATACTCGATTATGTACCCTACTTATCTGTGCCCTTGTTTTCTCTCCCCCTCCCACATTCCCATTAGACTGTAAGCTCTCTGAGGTCAAGGTCTACATCACTTTTCATTTCCTTTCCCCATCATCTAGTGTAGCATTTTTTATATACTGTAAGCTTATAAATATTTGCCTTAATTGAATTGAGCTTCCACAATACCTTAGATCCCAGAAATGCTAATCCACTCCTCTTTCTAATAATATTAACTAACACTTACCTTGTCCTTTAAAGTTTACAAAGCATTTTCTTTTCTTTTTTAATATTTTAATTTATTATTTATCTTAGTCTTTTCTTTTATAATTTTGTATTCAAAATTTTCTCCCTCCCTCACCCACTGAGAAGGCAAGCAATACGATATCAATTATACATGTGAAATCATGCAAAACATATTTCCATATTAGCCATATTTCAAAAAAAGCAAGAAAAAAACAAAGTGAGAAAATTATACTTCAGTTTGCACTCAGAGTCTATCAGTTCTCTTTTTTCATCATGAGGCCTTTGGAACTATCTTGGATCATTTTATTGATCAGAGGAGCTAAATCTTTCACACTTGATCATCATTAGAACATTGTTGCTTCTGTATACAATGACCTCCTAATTCTTCTCACTTCACTTTGCAAAGAATGTTCTATACATATTAGATAGCACAGAGGAAGGATGGCTGGATCTGGACTCAGAGGATCTGAGTTTGAAATCTAACTATTCCACTTACTATTAATATAACCTTTGGTAAGTTATGTAACTTCTCTGAGGCCTCAGTTTCCTCATTTGTAAAATGGGTTTTTATTTGATGGCATCTGAATTTATTACCTAAAATATCATCTTATCATCAAAGCAATTCTGAAATGTGTAAGTAATATTACTCCCATTTTAGAGGTCAGGAAATTAAGTCTTAGATTAAGTGAATCGTCCATGATCACATAGCCATTTAAATGCAAAAGATGGAATTTGAATCTAGTTTTCTCCAGAGTGCAAGACCAGAACTCCTTCTGCTAGCCTCTCCAAATTTGTCTTTGTTCTTGAATGTTACCATCCTAAACTAGCTATCCCCTACTCCTTGCCTAAGTCTATTACCTTTTTTCAAAAGTATGGCTTTTTTTTTAAAATAGCATGTTATAACTACCAGACACTTCACAGAATCATGAAACCAGAGAATCTGGGAAATGGAAGGGATCCCAGTGGCATCTTAGTCCAATCCATACCTAAAAGGAATCTCATCTCTATTATACCTAGCAGAAGTCATCTAGCCTCTGCTGTAAGGTCTCCAAGGTTGAAGAATCAAACACCTTCATATCCGTTTATCCTATAAGATTATGGGAATCAGAGTTGGAAGTGACTGTGTAAGTCATCAAGCTCTACCACCAGGAAAATAAGGTACCAAGAAAAGAAGTGACTTACCACTAGGCCACACAGGTAGCAACTAAGAGAGTTGAGACTTGAACCAATATTATTGGTAATTCCCCTGGAGAAAATCGAGGCTACCTTGTTTATTAGAATTAACCATTCTGCTCCAGTTGAGCATCTTCTCAAAGTCAGGGACATCCAGTCAGTCACATGATATGGTAGAAAGAGAGCTGCATCTGCAGTCAAAAGACCTTGGCTTTTGTCTTATGGTTTTGACACTTCCTGTCTGATCTTACCATTGTGGTTACTCCTCACCAAGACAGATTGTATCCCCTCTTGGCATCAATGGATTATTTCCATGAGTTTCAGTACCCCAAGAACTTTATCATCTGGTCTTCTGATGATGACTTTTTGCTATTAGTTAGGCTGGTCCTCAGATGTTTCTTCCTCCACCAAGACTATGCCAGTTTGGTGGGGTCTGCCATAGCTTGCCTACTACTGGAATAGCCATTAGGTTCCCAAAAGCATCTCCATGCTATGATAAGAATATGGAATCCATTTTCAGCTGCTTCTACCGCTGCATCCCCCTTCTCTCATTGGTAAGTTCTCCCTAGGAACTCCATTTAGAGGAATGGTCCAGAACAGTCATCCTTCATTCTCCTCATAGGAGAGGAAATAGATTTTTTTTCTATGTTGCCCGAAAGGGTGGAACCCAATGAACAGATGAACTCTACAAGAAGACACATTTCTCTCTGCCTCTGAAGCCCCCTTCTTTTATTTTGACTCAACATAAAAAAGAACTCCCTCCCATCAGAGCTGCCCAGGAATCAAGTAGGCTCCAGAGGGACCTCCTTCCCTGAGATGGGAGCCAGTAACAAATGGGGAGACAAGAGACCAGATGATTTCTGAGGACCTTTCCAACTGAGAGTCTAGGATTCTAAGGTGGATCATCCATGCATGGAAGAAGGCAAATGTAACTGAGAGAAAGCTACAGTGCACTAGACCCTATGTAGAGTTCTCCATGCTATAATTGAAATGGCCAAGAATGTTGGAGTCAGACAAGTCATGGAACCCCTCTGAGTTTTAGCCTCCCTATCTGCAAAATAACAATAACAGATTTAGAACCAGAAGAGGTCTCAGCAGTCAAGTACAACACTATCATTTTATAGATGGAGAAACTGAGCTCCAGAAAGATAATATAATGTATTAGTTATTATATGGGTGGTAGTGGAAGAGCTCGGACTGCTACACAGCCCTCTGCCTCCAGACCTGGCCCTCTTTCCATTGTACCAATATCTGCCTCGACCACAGGATTGCTGCATCAAATAAGGCGATATCCTAAAGTACTTTGTCAACTTTTAAGTGCTATAAAATTGCAACCTGTAATTGTTGTTATTATTACCTCTACTTCCTCCTTCCCTCAACTTCAACCCATCCCTGCCCATTAGGAAATATACTGTTTATTAAAAAAAAAACCTGACTTTCCATCATAAAATTAATATTGTATATTGGTTCCAAGGCAGAAGAATGGTAAGGACTAGACAATGGGGGTTAAATGACTTGCCCAGGGTCACACAGCTAGGAAGTGTCTGAGGTCAGATTTGAACTGAGGACCTCCCATCTCTCATTCCACTGAGCCACCCAGCTGCACTTTCCCCTCCCCCCAACCAGGAAGTTTACTATTAAATCAAGGAGTCCAGACAGGACTTAGAGGTACTTAGCAAGTCAACAAATCTCAACATTTATTAAAGTTTTCTATGTATCAAGCTCTGTGCTAAGCTCTTTGATCCAGGGGGAAAAAAAGACAGTACCTGCCTTCAAGAAGCTCACATTCTAATAGAGAAAGACAACAGATAAAAGGGACCTGAAATGGGGTGAGGAGAGCTATAAGGAAGAAGGTCCCCTGCAGACTAGAGGGCAGCTGGCCTGGGCCCATCTTTAAAATGGAGTTCTCCAAATTCCACATCCAGAGAAAGAACCGTGGGAGCAGAAACACAGACGAAAAACAACTGCTTGATCACATGGTTCAAGGGGATATGACTGGGGATATAGACTCTAGATCACCCTAACGTAAATATTAATAATATGGAAATAGGTCTTGATCAATAACACATATAAAACACAGTGGAATTGCTTGTTGGCTAAGAGAAGGAGGTGGGGAAGGGGAGGGAAAGAACATGAATCATGTAACCATGGAAAATTTTTCTTAATTAAATAAAATTTTAAAACAAGAAAAAGGGGGGAAAATGGAGGTTCTAGGAGAAATTCGCCAAGGGGAAAAGCAGGCCACAGATGCAAACCAAGAAAGTAGATGAAATATGGCTGGCACATATTAGGCACTGTGTAGGTAGTCCAATTGTTTCTAAATGAAGGAACTGCAAGTTCAGAAACAGCCATGAAAATCTGATTCCTTCCAAAATGGAGATAAGAAATTAGTTCTACTCCAGGCCTTTATTACCATCTCCCTGGACTACTGCAATACCATCTGGGGCAACACAGAACAAATCTTTCCCCTCTTGTATATGTGAATCCTTCAGACCTTTAAAGGCTTATTATTGCATCCTTTCGCCATAGCCTAGAGGGTCCCTGGGTTTTTGAAGGCTTTACCAGGCAATCACAGGCTTTGGCAGGTCTTCCACCTCTCCTCTTTCCCGCCTTGATGCCACCACGAACCCAGTCTTATTAATAGATCTGATCATGTCTTACATCACCTCAAAAAGCCTTCTCTCACTCGCTCCCTATCGCCTGAATGAAGTTCAAACCCTTTTGCCTGGCATTCAAGGACCTCACAAAATGCCGATGCTCCTACTCTCCCTGAACTCCTTTTCTCTAACTTGATCCTCCAGGAAAATGTCATCCAAACATTCTCTGTGCTCTCACACAACGAGGTCTTTGATCACATTGTTCTCGAAACCTGGAATGCTCTCCCTCCCCACCTTCTTCTAACCTTTAGATTCCAACTCAAAGGCCACCTTTGAGCAACCTCCCAGAGCAACCTCCTCCTAATCTCTACTGTGACCCTTTAATGCTTTTTCCACAGAACAACCCATGAGAAGGTCCATGACAGAGTAGAAAATGTGCTGGGTTTGGAGGTAGAGAACCTGGAAGTCAATTTCTAGCTCTGCCACTTAAAACCTATATGATCTTACACGAGTCACTTAACATCTCTTAGCTTTGTTTCCTCATCTCGAATAAAGGGGTTGGATTAGAAAAAGTCTTAGTGCCATTTTTAAACTTAAATTATATTTATATTATTATCATCTATATGTTGTCATATTAAATTATATATATATATATGTATATTATGTATATATTATACAGTGGCCCCAAAGTATTGGTACTATTTTAAGCTTGGGGGCTTTTTTTTAAACCCTTACCTTCCGCCTTAGAATCAATACTATGTATTGGTTCCAAGGCAGAAGAGTGGTAAGGGTAGGCAATGGAGGTTAAGTGACTTGCCCAGGGTCACATAGCTAGGAAGTGTGTGAGGACAGATTTGAACCTAGGAACCTCCTGTCTCTATTGCTGGCTCTCAAACCACTGAGCCATTCAGCTGCCCCTTTAAGTTTTAAGAGTTTTTTTTTAAGTTTTAAAATGACACTAAGACTTTTGGGCCACTATGTATAATATATGTATGTATATATATATATATATATATATATTATGTATATATGTACATATATATAAACACATATATACATTAAAAAAAATTTACCTTCCATCTTGGAATCAATACTGTTCCAAGGCAGAAGAGTGGTAAAGGATAGGCAACAGGGGTTAAGTGACTTGCCCCAGGGTCATACAAACTAAAGCAATATCTGAGGTCAGATTTGAACCCAGGACCTTCTGTTTCTAGATCTGCCTCCCTATCCATTGAGCCACTTGGCTATGTCCCTTTATGTACACATTTTTAAAAGACATCTTAGTAATTTCTAAATGTCCATTTGCAAAAATGCAAATAAAGTTCCCCCTGAGATTTCTTAGCTCCTCCTTGTTCAAAGATCCTGTGCTTTTAATTCATCTCCCTTCTTGGCACCTAGTGGGTACTCCATAAATGCTTTCTCATTTGCAACAATCCCAAACCTGTCTGGGTTTGTCCAAACTTCTAGCATTCAAATCAAGGAAGTTTCAAGTATTTCAGATGGCTACTAGGCTCAGACCCTTTTCTCTTAATGTTGGTCCTCTGACACATCTTCCTCCCAAAATGTCTCCTGAAACACTCTTGCCTCTTTCAAGTTGTCTGAGTTGCGATGCCGATGGTCTCTTGAGCTGTCTAACTCGGACTTGATCCCAATATTGTATATTATAATTACTGGTTTCTTCTCCTCCTATTAGAGCCCAAGTGCCACGAAGGCAGGGGCAGTAGCTTATCAGAAGCACTGACCTCTGCCAGCATCTTGTACAGTGCTCTGAACATTGTACAGTAGATGTTTTCTAAGAGTTGGTTGAAATTAAGTTGCTTGAATGCACTTAAACCACCAATCTGTCTAGGTGCACAGAAGTTGGGATTTTGTTCTGTTTTGTTGTGTTTTTCTATCATGGAGCCTTTTGTGGGTCTGGTGAAACCTATAGACTCCTCAGATGAATGCTTTTAAATGTATAAGATAAAATAGGATTAGTAAGGAAGTCGATTTTATTGAAATACAATGAGCAAAATATGTTTTAAAAAGTTCACAGAGCCTAGGTTAAGAACCTTGGATTCTAAGAGTACTTCCGTTGTCTTCTGAGAGGCAGCCAAGGTTGTCCTTCCAGGACAAGGGAGCTGATGGATGCCCCAAGTGCCCACATCCAGGAAATCCAGAGCCTCGGGTTTGGGAGATCCGTGGGCTCTGGTCCTGGGGGTCAGTGGAAAGGCTGTGCTGTGGTTCCCTTGGCTCCTAAGACAGAACACAGCAGGCACTGAGCTCCAGGCCTCCAGGGCAGGGACCCAGAGTGGAGGAGAGGACTGAGAAAGGGGGAGGGGGGAAGAACAAACAAAGTTGTAGTGTATACCGGGAGACTCTGGGGGAAGAGCGCAGACAGAACCACGAGCTTGAGGTCCCGCAGGGAGCTCCCAGACAGAGCTGGGGAGTGTGTGAGCTCAGGGTTTCCCCGGGGGGAAGAAAGCAGGTGGTGCAGGGAGTTTCTCAGGAGGAACCTGAGGGAGGGAGCACAGAATCTGTGCCTCAGTGTCTCAATAACAATAATAACAACAACCAGCGTTTATTTAGCATTTTAAGGTCTGAAAAGCACTTTAGACCTCATCTGATCCTCACAACTCTGAAAGGCAGGTATTATTATCTCCATTTTACAAATGAGGAAACTGAGGCTGAAACAGGCTACTTCAAATTTTTTCCAGATTACATGTCAATATAATTTTTCATTGTCATTTTCTTTTTTAATTTAATTTTTTTTACCAATTACATGTAATAACAAATTTCTACACAAGTTTTCCTAAGTTATCTGATTGAGCTTATGCCCCTCCCTCCTTTCCTTTTCCCCTCCCAGTGCTGGCAGGTGATTTGATCTGGATTATATATGTATTATCATGCAAACATATTTTCCATGCTGTTCATTTTTGTGAGTAATCTTATAAAACCAAAATCCCCAAATATAAACTCAAATAAACAATTGAAAAATCTCATGCTTTGATCTGCATTCTGACTCCAACAGTTCTTTCTCTGGAGATGGATAGCATTCTTTGTCCTAAGTCCCTCAGAATTGTACCAGATCACTAAGTCTATCATAGTTGATTATTCCACAATATTGCTGTTACCATGTATAATGTGCTCCTGGTTCTGCTTATTTCACTCTGCATCAGTTCACATAGGTCTTTCTAGCTCTTTCCGAAATCCTCCTATTCATCATTCCTTACAGCACAATAGTATTCCATCACCATCATAAACAATTTGTCCAGCCATTCCCCAATTTATGGACAGCTCTTTAATTTCCAATCCTTTGCCACGACAAAAAAGCAGCTATAAATATTTTTGTATAAGAAGGTCCTTTCCCCTTTTCTTTAATCTCTCTGGGAAGCAGACCTAGTAGTGGTTTTACTAGAAAGGCTATGCATTGTTTTATAGCCTTAATCATCATTTCTGACATTTTGCCATCCATGTTCTCTCCCTTTCTCCTACCTCTCCCTTTCCTCAAAAAGACACGGAATACAATATAGGTTGTACATGTGTTAGCATATAATACATATTTCCATGTCCATCATATTGGGAAAGAAGACCCATTTCAATCAAGAAAAATTCATGGAGGAAATAAAGTGAAAAACAGTTTGCTTCCATTGGCATTCGGGCTCTGTCTGTTGCTTCTATGGTGATGGAGAGTCTTTTCATCATGAGTCCCTTGGAGTTATCCTGGATCCTGGCATTGCTGAAAATAGCAAAGTCATTCAGAGTTGATTGTCATACATTATTGCTGTTACTGTGTATAATATTCTCCTGGTTCTGCTCACTTCATTTTGCATCACTTCATATAAGTTTTTCCAGGTTGTTGTTGTTTTTTTGACATCATCTTTTTCATCATTTCTTATGACACAACAATATTCCATTACAATCATTTACCATGACTTGTTCAACCATTCCTCAATTGATGGACATCCCTTTGAAATAGTTAAATGATGTTTCCAGGGTCATACAGCTAGTTAAGTTTCTGAGTCAAGATTTGAACTCAGGTCTTACTGACTGAAAGTCCAGTACTCTATATGTTGCAACATTTAGAAGGGCCCACAGTCTGAGACCCAGAGACTATCCCTTTCTACCTAGCACACATAGATACAGTTCCCTGGGGATTAAGACATCGGACAGCTGGTGACATAGAGGATGGAATTCTCGATCTGGAGTCAGGAAGATTTGAATTCAAACTCGGCTTCAAATACTTATTAGTTGTATGGCTCTGGGCAAGTCACTTGACCTCTGCCACTTAGTTTCCTTAACTATAAAATGGGGATAAGAGTAGCACCTACCTTGCAGGGTTGTTGTGATGATCAAAAGAAATAATATTTGTAAAACACTTTGCACGGTGCCTGACACTTTGCAGATACTATCTAAATGCTTATTCCCTTCCATCATTCCCCTTCCCGTTTATCCAGAAAACAAACAAACAAACAGGTTTTTAGTTCCCAAATCTGCAAGTGTTTTAGATTCACCTATAGGGTGAATGTCCAATAGCCTGGGCCTAGGTTGCTGGCATAAGGAAGGGGGATGTTGGGTAACTAGAGTTTACTCATCAATTTGCAGATGGACAGCATCAGAGAACCTTTCCAGCTTGGAGATGAACATAAATCCATTCTCACTTCATACACAGCTGTCACATCTGGAGACCTCTACTTACCATGTTGGCAGGTGACTCCAAATTATGATCTTAAGTCTCAGGAGCTTAAGATCTCATCATACTTCATCTCACTTCAAAGACCCATGATTTCACCAGTGTGGGAGCTCGCTCAACAGACAGATATCACAACCTCTCCATTGCCTCAGTAGACATCTTCCCGAGTTGCCAAGTTCCAAAAATTTATTCCTTAGTGGCTGACCTTAAGGTAATGAGCCTCTCTGCACTTTGGATAGACTCTTAAAAGACAGATGAAGCATAAGACCTGCCAGAGTTATACTCGATCAGCTCACAGCTTCCAAAAACCCAGGGTCAGATATTGGACCTGGAGAAGAGATGAGGAAATGCCTCTCCTGACTTGTGGGAGAAGTAGGAGACTGTCAGTGTGCAGTGTTGTAGGGGCTGCCAGACTGGTCAATGTGTTAGCTGATTTTCCTTAACTGTTTTTATCTTTGTTACAAAGGAACTCTCATTGGAGGATCAGGGGAGAGAACAGCCAGAAATAGCAAAAGATGTGACAGAAGGAGAAGGAAGAGGAAGAGGAGAAAAAGAAGAACCCAAACAATGATGGGCTGGCTATTGGACAAGCACATGAGAAGAGAAAGAACCTTCAAACTGTATCTAAATGGTTCCTTTTTCCTTTCTTTTTTCTCTTCCTAGAATGCATCCCCTCCTCACATCTGCCTCATGGAATTTCTCTATTTCTTCAAGACTCTGCTCAGGCAGCAGCACTTTCTAAGTGAAGCCTTTACTGATCCCTTTCACCCCCACAAAGAGCTGGTAGTCTCTTTCCCTAACTACCTTGTCTTTATTTTGTATTTATTCTGAATAGACTTATTCCTTATATGTACACATTGCCTCTACCAATAAAACATAAGCTCTTTGAGATCAGGAACTGTTTTCATTTTATCTTTATGTATTCTTTCCTAGCACAATGCCTGGAATATAGTAAGCACTTAGTAAATGTTTGATTGAATAATGCCTGCTTCCAATCACATGTTTAACTACAACAAATGTAAACTGAGGCCAAGTTTCCACTGACACCCATCTTCTGACAATAATTTAGCTTCATTAAGTACTCTTTTGTCTCTTTTTCTCTTTTCTGAATTTACATGCATATAGATACACAAACACATAATGCACAAATATTTACTAAGCAGCTACTGTGGTGCAAAGCATCACTACCAGCAAGAAATAGCCCTCCCTTTAGAGAAAAGAACTGCCCACCCATCTCCCATTCCATTGGTGGTCTCTAGCCAGAGCTGCTGAATTTAGCAATTATTTGTGGGGAAGGTAGTTGGATCAGATTACCTCTTTCAAGAGTGGAACTCCCAATCCCTCCAGGAAGCTGGCACAAATAAGTAGACCTTGTCCCTTTTAACTCCCTTTTTTTAAATTTATTTTTTCTCAAAATTTTTATTGTCATGCAAAGCGCACTTCCATATTGGTCATTGTTGTAAGTTTACACTCATACCTAACCAAAATCCCAAAATAAAACTGTAAATACACAGATAGGAAATATTACTCTTACAGTTCTTTCTCTGGATCCCTTTTCTTTATTATCCATCAGTTTGTCGGTCTAGTCTAGACTCATCTAAGAACCATTTGGTTGGAATCCTAGAGTTATTGGATGCAGAGAATACTCCCAATTCTAGAACTACCAGAAGACTTCTGGAAGCCTTTTGTGTACAATGCTGAAGGTCCTCTATATTGAGAATTGTCAAGACTCCATATCGATCACACTCTTTCAAGTCAACTAATAAACATTTATTAATCACCTACTATGTACCAGGTTGTTGAGAATATAGACAAAAAAAGGCAAGGGGTCCTTGCCCTCAAGGAGCTTATATTCAATTAGAGGAAGGGAACCTCTTTAAATACAAAGTAAATTCTCACCCTTAAACCTGGGTTTACCTTCCGAGTCTATCTGGGTCCAGGAAGTCGCCCTCTAGAGAAATTTCTCCATTCCTGTATTTGTGTTTTTCCATATGTGTGTCTATAGGTGGATTTGCTCCGTGAGTGTTTGTGCGCGTGTGAGAGACAGAGATAGGAAGAGAAAAGAGAAAGTATTCCTCTGGGAGTGCACAGCTGTGGGCCAGGGTGCTTCCAGGTTTGACAGAGCAGAGGCATGAGTGCATCCGTGTGTGTGTGTGTGTGTGTGTGTGTGTGTGTGTGTGTGTGTGTGTGTTTGGGTGGTGGTGTTCGTGTGTTGGAGTGCGTGAAGGCTTGTGGAGGTGGATGTTTGGGTGGTTGTTGTATGAGTGTATATGAGTGTGTCTGTGTGTCTGGGGGGGGGGTTGTTTTGTTTTTTTTGTTTTTTTGCCTTTTTTTTCTTTTTTCAGCGGAGAAGGGAGGGTTGCTGGTGTGTATGTGTTTAAAACCTTCTCTAAGGCTATAGAGAAAGAGGCAGGAGATGGGAGTGGGCGGGGGCGCAGTTGCAGCTGTCTCTGAGCCCAATAATGCCTCCGCCAGTCCAGCACGACTGGAGCCAGTGGAGATGATGAAATCACTTTGAAGCCCGGGCAGACACAGATAGACCGACGGCCCGGGCTCCCTCACATCCAAGTGGGTTTATGAGGGAGATTTTAGCAGCACCAGGAACAGACCCTGGATTAGAGCTGCAGGCTTCAAAAGGAGCGGGCGCACAGGCGAGCCGAGGGCTGGAGTCGCTCTGGCTTAAAGGGGACGCTGTGCATTATAAATAGCCGCCTTCCTGGCCGCACATCTGTTCGAGGCACACACTTTCAGAGGCTCAGTTGGGTTCTTGCCCTTCTATTTCGGTGGCCTGTTGGGGGCTCGGGGAGGGAAAGGAGGTGAGGACGAAGAGGAAGAAAGCTAGGCTGGTTTTAAACTCAGTGTTAGCAGGATTAGGAAAAAGGGATGGGGGGGGGGGGGGTAAGTGGCAACATTATAAATACACCCGTTTAGTTTTAAGTTGGGGAAAGATTTCCCCCTTAGCACAAAAATTATTTGAGAACTGAGAAGGCGACGGCTGAGCAATGCCCCATTGTTAGCACTCACGCAAGCACACCATTACACACACACACACGCACACACACACATCGGTGCCACAACACTCGCCAATGAACCAGGAAGTGGTCTTAAAATAGGCGACTAACGATTAAAGAGGGCACGGGGTTCTAGATGTTCCGGGTCCTGCTCTGAGCTCTGGTACCTACTGCTATGGTGTAACTGGGTACCCAGCACCTCGCACGTGAGGAGGGATGAGAAATGACAGGAAAGAAAGCTTAGAGGCAGAATCACAAGCAATGGGAACCCAATTCTCTTGGTGTCACTCAATGAATATGAGTCAAACACTCTGCATGGGATATGTGGAGCTAATCCCGGACAGAGGAGGGTGAGGAGGAGAGCAGCCAGTGATCTCCTGGGTCCCTCCAATTCCCACAAATTCCTAGCAGAGAGCCCTTTCCTCCCACACTCAGTCCCCATCGGGGACTCCACGTGCCTTTGGAATTTCATCCCACCCCCGCAGTGGAACTTTGGGTGTCCAGAGCCATCTGGGGGAAAAGGAAGAGAGATCAGGGACTGGGGGGAGGGAAGGGGCTCGTGCATTAACGAGGAGGCATGGAAGGGGTCCAGTGATTGGGGAGGAGGGAGGATGGGAATAGGGAAAGCAGAAGAGAGCAAAGACAGAGAAGTTAGGGCAATAGCCCTGGAGTAGAGAGACCGGATCTCCAGCCTGTTCACTCCTCGACTCGGCCCAGTGACGGCTCATTAATCACCCGGCACAGGGAGAGGGATTCAGGGCCCTCGGCGTCTCCTCCAATCGCCAGCCTGTTACCACAGAAACAACCTTTACCCTTCAGAGGCTTCAAAGGGTTTTTCTTCCCTCTCTCCCCTCCACCTCGAGTCTTTTTTTCCCCCTCTCATTTCTTTCTTTCTTTCTTTCTTTTTTTTTTTCCCAGGGAATGGCTGGCAGTGGAGCTTAGATCATGTGAAAAGAGGAGGGGAGATAGAGAACCCAGGGAGGGTAGAGAGGAAAAAGAAAGAGGAAGAGAGGGAGACGGGCAGAGTGAAAGAAAAGAGGGGGGAGGAGGGAGAAGGGGCGGGAGAAAGAGGAGAAAGAGAAAAAGAGGGAGAGAAAAAAGCAGAGAGAAGGATAAAGCAGAGAGAGGAAGAAAGGGGGAGGAGAGGGGAGAGAAAAGAAAAGAGAAAGAGGGAGAGAGAGCTAGGGGAAGGAGGGAGGAAAAGAGAGAGAGAGAGAGAGAGAGAGAGAGAGGAGTTCCAATAGAGAGAGTGGAAAGGAGAGAGAGATTGCAGCTACACAGTCAGAAAGCCAAGTGGAATCCCCATGCTCCCCACCTCTGACGGGCTTCTAAAAAGGAAAACAGCAAAAGGGAGGGCAAAATAAATGTAGTGGGGGAGAACTGGGAGGAGGGAGAGAAACTTGTGAAAATAAATATTTATATATTGAGAGTTTTTAAATCCTTTTTGCATTTCTGTAATAAATTATTCATCTGTGTATCTCACTCTCTCTCTCCTATCTGCTTAGGGAGCTACAAAGGGGATTTTTCCCCCTTTTTCTTCCTCCTCTTTTCCATCCTAACAACATATTGCCAGGAATGGGGAGAGAGAGAGGAGAGGCAGCTCTGCTACTGCCCCTAAGGTTAAAATAGCTTAAGGTTGGTTTGGGTTTGAGTTTTTTCCACCTTTAAAGAAGAATAATAAAATAAGTGAGTGAGAAGAGGATAAAAAAAAAAACAACAACAACAACACACGTCCTTGGAAGTCTGGCACCACCAACCGGGACAGAGTAAATCTTCCTCTAGAGGAATCTGGGAAACTCTGGGGTTAGAGAGAAGATTCTGAAGACACAGAAGCCCCTGAGGCAGCTCCAAACATAGCCAAGAGAGTACACAATAGCGTGGCATGCATCCCACAGGTGCTCAGTCTAACATCTGATGATGACAATGCTCTGTGCTCACTGACAGAAGACAGGAGATTTGGGTCTGGGAATGCTCAGTGCCCTCAAGCTGCTTATCTGCTAGCCAGCCTTCCTATTAGTAGATAGAGAGCTGACCTTGAATATCTGGGTTCAAGTCCCACCTCTTATACATACCGGCCGCCTGACCCCAGCAAATCACTTAATTTAGTGCCCCCTAGGTAACACCTGCAGATTAAATTGTAGAGGAAGTATTGTTTTGTAGTACTGTTTTGGTAGAAGGAGTTTACTCATCTGGGAGTTCTCTATCCCAAGGAAATTCTGGGTCAGTTCCCTATACCTAACAAATCTGGTACTAGACATCTCACAAAGCTGGGAAGAATAGCTAAACATTAAACAATGGAACAAGGTTCCAAAGAGATCTAGATAAACCAAAAGGGCATGCTGAAACTAATCAGATTAAACAGAATTGGGAAAAATGTAAAGTCCTATATATAGGCTCAAAAAATCAACTGAACAAATAGAGGATGGAGAGACTTGGCTCAATTCTCATAGAGAAAAAAATGTAATAGAGTTAGTGGACTATAAGCTCAATATTAGTGAAGAAAAGCTAATGAAATCCAAGTCTGTATTAATAGAAATTTAATGTTCAGAAATTGAGGGAGATAAAAATCCTACCATAGCCTGGCCTAGTCAGCCTATATCTGAAGTCTGTTCAGTTCTAGCAGCCTTATAAGAAAACTGACAAACTGTAGTGTGCCTAGAGAAAAGTCAGGATGGTGAAGAATCTGGCCTACTGGTGCTAATCTAGACCAGAAAGAGAACAAATGGGTATAATATATGAGAGGAAGATCTAAGTGGCTAGAGAGCCAGGCCTAGAGATGGAAGGTCCTGGATTCAAATTTAGCCTTGCATACTTCCTAGCTGTGTGACCCTGGGCAAGTCACTTAACCCCCATTGCCTGGCCCTTACTGCTCTTCTGCCTTGGACCAATACATGGTCTTGATCCTAAGACAGAAGGTAAGGGTTTTTAAAAAAGAAAAACTTTCTAACAACTAGAATAATAGCATTTTATAGTGCTTACTATGTGCCAGTCATTGTGCTAAGCACTTTTCAATTATTATTTCATTTAACCCTCATACCACATAGGTAAGTGCTATTATTATCTTCCTTTGATGGTTGAGGATACTGAGGTAGACAGAAGTTAAATTATTTGCTCTTGGTAACATGATTACTAAGTGTCTGAGTCCAGATTTGCACTTAAGTCTTCAGATCCGCTGCTCCATCCTCTCCACCATGAAGCAAGCTCACCATCACTGGAAATTTTTAAGATGATATTGGGTGACCGACCATCTGTTCAGGAACTATAGAACGGATTCTTGGATAGGAACTTAATGAGGCAATCTCTAAATTCCCTTCAACCCTAAAGATTCTATAATTTCTCACTGATTTTGAGCCCCATATTAAGGACAATAAGTTTTGTAGTCAATTCAAGGATTAGATCTTAATGGAATCTAATGGATTAGAAAGAGCCCCATCAGGTATCCCACACAACATAGTGTGTGATGAATAATTGTTGACATGGCATCTCTTCATTAAAATTAGAAGGGAAACATAACTGAGGGGGAAAAAATCTTTGTACCAAATTTCTTGATGAAGGTCTGATACCAAAGATATATGAAAAATTGGATCCAGTTGTATAAATACAGGAACCATTGTCCAAAAGATAAATGGTCAGTGGATGTGAATAGTTCTCAGAAAAAGAAACACAGCTACCAACAGTCATAAAAATGCTCCAAGTCATTAATAAGAGAAACACAAATGAAAACAACTGTGAGGTTCCACCTTACACCCATCGATTGGCAGATGACAGAAAACAAAAGGACAATTGTTGGAGGGGTAATGGAAAGATAGGCACACTAATACATAATGGAGGAGCTGTGAATTTGTCTAGTCATTCTGGGAAGCAGTTCAGAACTATATCCAAAAAAGTCACTAAATTGTACCTACTCCTTGAACCAACAACACCACTTGTAGACATTTGTTACCAAGAAATTAAAGAAACGTAGGAAGGACTCACATGCATGAAAATATTCATAGCAGGACTTTTTGTTGTGGAAAAGAATTGAAAACTTAGGGGGTGCTCATCAACATGACTAAACAAATCATGGGATCTGAATGTAATAGCACATCATTGTACTATAAGAAATTATAAAAGGAATGGATTCAGAGAAACCTGGGAAGACCTGAAATATTGCAAAGTAAAGTGTGCAGAAAGATGAGAATAACTTATACAATAACTACAACCTTGTAAAGAAAAACTGCTTTGAAAGTCTTAAGAATTCTGCTCAGTTCAATGATCACCACTTCACCAGAGGACTGATTATGAAACATCTTGCCCATCATTTGATAGAAAGGTGAGGGACCTGAGGGGGCAAACTGAGACAATGCATTTTCAGACACAGCCAATGCACGGGTTATTTTTTAAATATGCTTACAAGTTACAGGAGAGGTTTTGTTTGTTTTTTGTTTTTTTGTTTTTAAATCTGGGGGTTGGATTTGAGAGATATAGGTAAATTCATAAAAGATTCCAAAATAGGAAGGAAAAAAGGAAGACAGGGAGTAAAGGAAGGAAAGAATGGAAGGTAGAAGAGGAAGAAAGGAAGGAAAGACAGAAGAAAGGGAGGAAAGGAAAGAAAGAAGGAAGAGAGGGAAGAAAGGAAAGAAAGACAGAAGAAAAGGAGGAAAGGAAAGAAAAAAGGAAGAGAGGGAAGAAAGAAGAGAGGAGAAAAAGGAGGGAGGGAAAGAAAGAAAGAAGGAAACAAGTGAGGAAGGAAAAAATATCTACTCGAGCTAGGATATAAAAAAAGGCAACACCTAGCAACAGCAATGTACCTTGGACAAGAGCTAGAGTGGTGTGAAGAAGGGAGGCCATTCCTGCTTTGCTTCAGTGTCAAGGAAAAAAATCAGAATATCCTGCTTTCCCTATCCTGGATCCTCCCAGGTTGTCATTTGTGAAGAAGTAAAAGAACAGTGACAGAAAGAGGGAAGCAGCAGAGAAGAACTGTTGTAGAATGTAAGAAGCTCCTTGAGGACAGTAACGTTTTTATTTTTTGTCTATCACCAGCACCTAACACAGTGCCTGGCTCATGGGAGGCACTTTAAAATTCTTTTTAAATTGAATTATTTCTCTTCCTTTCCTCAGCAAATCTGATGTTCTTGTGTCTGACCATGACCTGATCGCCTGAATTCATAATTTGTATACATATTTCTCCCATCTGTCTGTTTGTCCATCTGTCTAAGTCCAAGAAGATTCTATGGCTCCAAACTCCTGCATTTCTTGGAACTATCATTAGTCAATCCTGGTGGAGGGTGTCCGATGCTAGACAAATAAGCTTAGGACTGTGTTTGTTGAGTCTCCCTTAGAGAAATAGGAAACCCAACCAGACACGTGCCAGGGATGGAATTAGAAGCAATTTCTAGTATCATGCATCCCTGAAAAACCTTCTACCTGTTTCTTGATTCCTAGGTGCTTATACCTCTTCTGATTGAAGCATGGAGTCCAGACAAGGCTGCTGCTACCGCTTTAAGCTTCAGTTTCTAGAACCTGCTTATTTTGCCAGAGAAAAAGCTGGCCAGAAAAATAACCATCTGCCATTCACAGTTAACTAGGCTGCGCACTCAACTTCCCTTTCTTCACCTGGGTATTAGACCTGCATCTCATAGAGAGGTATATTCTAACCACTGGAATGTGTGTGTGTGTGTGTGCATGTGTGTGTGCGTGCATGCATATTTTGCTCCAAAGATCTTTAACTAGAAATATATACAATCCCTTGAAAGAAGACTTCAAGTTCTCCAACCATAACAACAGCTTGTTGTCATTTTTGGTTGCAATCACAGAAAAAAGAAGAGATAAAGGAAAAAGAGGAAGTTGAGGACACAATCAGTCAATAAACATTTATTAACCACCTACTATGTGTTAAGCACTGTGCTAAGCACTGGGGAAGCAAAAAAAGAGGCAAAAGACAGTTCCTGCCTTCAAGGAGCTCACAATCTGATGGGGATATAATACAAACAAACAAATATGTACCAACATGTTTATATGAGATATAAATATGAAACAATTTAGAGAGGGAGGATGCTAGAATTAAAGGGGGTTAAGAAAGGCCTCCTGCAGAAGATAGGGTTTTAAATCAGGACTTGAAGAAAGCTAGGGAAGCCAGAAGAGAGAGATGAGAGAGAGCATTCCAGGTATGGGAGACAACCAGAAAAAAATGCTCAGACCTGAGTGATGAAGTTTTTATCCTAGAAACAGCCAGGAGGACAGGGTCATAGGGCCAAAGAATATGTGGGAACAAGGTGTACAAAGGTTGGAAAGGGTTAAGTTATGAGAGATTTGAATGCCAAAAGGAGAATCTCATATTTGATGCTGGAGGTCCTAGGGAAACACTGAAGTTTATAAAGTTGGGGAGTACAATGGTTGGATCAGCACTTTAGGAAAATTACTTCTGTGACTGAATGGAGGATGAACTGGAGTGAAAAGAGACTTGAGGAAGAGGAGGAAATTAAAAGAAGAAAAAAGAGGAAAATAAAAATAAATATGTTTATACTTAGACAAGTTCTAGGATTTTCCTACTATTACTTCTGAGGCAATATAGAGTAATGTAATGTGGTATGGTGGAAAGAGCAATGTTTTTGAAGTCAGAAGACCTGGGCTCAAATTTAATTTCTCTTAATCTCACTTCTGTCTTTCTCTTTCATATTTGTATCCTCAGCCTCTAGCATAGTGTCTAACACATAGTAGGTGCTTAAGAAATAGTTTTTGATTGACTGGCTGACTGAATCACTGGAATGACCCTGGGAAAGACCCTTAACTTCCATAGACCTTGTTTTCCTCATTTGTAAAATGAGAGTATTGGACTCTGTGGCCTCCCAAAATTGAGGGTCATCTCTTAGCACTAGAATTCCCATCTCATGATTGTTGGATATAGAAGCAGGACACCTGAGCTCTAATCCCCTCAGGCATATCCTAGCTATGGAACCATAAGCAAATCATTTAACAACTCAGTGCCTCGGTTTCTTCATCTGCAAACTGAAAATAATTCAATTCTACTTGTACTACCTACCTCACAGGTTTCTTGGGAGAAAAGTGCTTTGTAAGCCTTAAATTGGTAGAAAATGTGAGTTATTATCATTACCCATCAACACCCTGATTTCAGCTGTGCCCTCCCCATCTTCTTTCAGTCTTATATGTCCTAGCCTATTTGGAAGACCTGCGTTAGAGTGTCCTGGTTCTGCCAGTGGCTGGCTGGATAAACTGGGGCAAGTAATTTAACCTCTGTAGACCTGTAAAATGAGGAGGTTGGATTAGATGGCTTCTAAGAGCCTTCCATGGGCAAGGGAGGTCTCTAAGGTCCCTTCCAGCGCCAACATTCTATGATTATAGCATTCTAATTAGCACTTAACAAGAGAAAGCTAAGCACTGGACAAGTAAGCCTGGGATTTATCTGTTGGGTCTCCCTTAGAGAAATAGGAAAAACTAATCGGCAGGTCAGAAGCACCTGGCAACTGAAGCTGAGGCTAGAAGGACAAGGTCAGAGAGAACCTTCATCATCACTATCATCGATCATTATTGACAACAATGACAACAATTCACACTTTTCACAATGCTCAAAGATTCACAAAACCTTTTCCTTATAACAATCTAAGATACAGAGTCAAAATATTATCATCCTCATTTTACAGATGAAGAAAGAGGAAAAGAAAATAAATAAGCATTTAAAGAGCACCTACTATATACCAGGCATTGTGACTAACAAATATCATCTCATTTCAGAATGATCTAATAAGAGGAAACTGAAATTCAGAGAAGTTAAATGTCATCTTCAAGGTCACACAGAGAGAAAGTATCAGAACTGAGATTTGAACCCAGGTCTCCTAATTTCAGGTCAAATGTTCTTTCCATTTCCTCAGGACCCCCTATATGCCAGATGTTCACTGTTTGCTTGGCAGTATCAGACACTGAGGTGATGGTGCATAAGGTCATCAGATCTCTGCCCCAACAAACTTGAGACAGGTCAAGAGATGCAAAAATATGCCCACCAGAGTATGGAATTTTGACCTCACATAACACAACACATCTACACTTTTAAAAGGCTCAGCCGGGAGAAGCAATCATCTCAGAATTTGAGTTCTTCGAGCAGTGAGACAAAAGCTTCATGATGTGGACTCCAGGGAGGATTTCAGCTATTCATCTGTGTATTGGAGGAATAATAATCATGCTGTGGAGACGACCCTGGGTTCTGAAAAGCTAAGCCAGTGGAGCACAAGCTCTGACGGGTTCTACCAGCTGGAAAGACTTAGAGCAGAGGCCTGAAAACTGACAGGATGTCTGTTATCCAGTGCCCAGGCTAAGTATGGAGACTTTCATCCCTAGAGGGTGGGCCACCGAATGATGAGTCTTTTAGACTTAGTATCACACAAAGCCATCTAAGGGGTAGAAGGGTAGTGAGCTTTGGCAGTGAGATGCAAGTTCCTTGAGGGCAAGAGCTGTTCTTTATTGTGCCTTTTTCCACATGACACCTTACCAAATACTTTTTTTAATTAACAAGCATTTATTTGCTTTCCCTCTCCTCCCACCATTAAACAAAAACATTTTTTTTAAAAAAGAGAAAGACCTCATAATAAATATTTATAATCAAACAAAACAAATTCCCACATTGGCTGTGTGCAAAAATATATGTCTCATTCTATATTTTAAGTCCGTCCCTGTTCAGGCAGGAGGTGGGTGGTGGGTTTCCTCTCCAACCCTCTGGATTAGTGCTTTATGATTGCATTGTTCAGAGTTCTTAAGTCTTGTTGTGAGGAAGATTAGGTAGTGATTAATTAAGTATTAAGGTGGGACAGGAAGGGCTGGAGCTGGAGCATTCCAAGATGGAATGAAGGAGCAGGAAGGTGCTTGTGCCCTGAGAGAGACTCCATTAGGGATTGGCACAAACTGTTGTTAGCCCTGGGAGATCTCAGAGTAAAGAACACCCTGCATCCTGATTTCCCTGGGATCCTGAGTGGTGGTGGCATCTAGCAAAGAGGACAAGAACAACAGAGCAGCACCAAGGAAAGAGGAGAAGTTTGGGATCTGGTGGACAGCATCTCAAGCACACTCACTCTACTTGGATACCTTGGCTTTTGACATCTTGAGATCATCTGTAGATTACTGTGAGAAACCCCAAAGCCACCCTCAGCCCTTAGCTGTGCTGATCAAGCCTGGCAGGAACCAGGTTTGATGCAGGCTCCCAGTGACTCCATTACTGCTCCTTTGGGCTCTGCCTGCTAGATCACTAAGATTAGAGTAGAGAAGTCCTCCCCTTGCCCTGTGGTTTTGTCATTAGGTTTTAAGAATAGAAATCCCTTTCCCACCTTTTAGTTAAACATAATTAAACCTGTTAAACCCTTTTACCTTGCCTGCTTGTTTCTAGACTCTGGCCTAGGGAAAGCTGGGTAACAGTTAAGACCAACTGCCATTCCTGTGTTAATCCAGTGAACTCTGGTCTTCCCATCCTGGTCCAGTCTCTCCTACAACCCAGTGTGTGTACCCACAACTATTTAGATTTATTGTAACATCCCTGGTGCCCTCATTATCTATTTTCACAGTCTTCCCAAGTTGTTTTTCTTCATGATCTTTTTGTCTTTATAGAGATGGTTCTCCTAGTTACCATAGTATATGTAATAATCACATATAATACTGTAGATACTTAATAAATGCTTGCTGGGTTGCACTGGAATAGACTGTTGGTAGGAGTACCTATATTGATCAAATCAAAAATCCTTGGAAGTATTGAAATAAAACTATATTAGCACTGCTGCAGCACTATCTCATTTTTCTTTTTGTAAGACTTTTAAAATTAGAATTTTTTCAATCAAAGAAAATCCACCTTTTCTCCTTCCTAATCCTCATTAAGAAAGAAAAACAAAATTGGCCGTATCCAACAACAATAAAGCAATAATACACCCCAATCTGCCATCTGAGTTCATCATCTTTCCATCAGGAGGTGGGTAACTTGTTTCCTCTGGAACGAGTCCTTTGGAATCATGGTGGATCATTTTTTGGTCAGTGTTCCTAAATCTTTCAAAGTTTTTTGTTTTTACAATATTATTCTTGCATAAATTGTCCTCCTGATTCTGCTCACTTCACTCTGCATCAGCTCATACAAGTTTTCCCAGGTTTCTCTGAAACCATCCCCTTCATCATTTCTTACAGCACAAAAAAAGGGAAATCCCTTCTGTGTCATAGGGGTTAGTGGCACAATGCCCTCTCTATCTAGAATATCCGTGTAAAATTTTTTGGCCTTCCCTTCATACCAGAAAAGCCTGATTTTTTTTTCTTTTTTCTTTTATGGAGTGTTTACAGTACTTCCTTGTAAAATTTTGGATAAGTATTTGGTCAAAAGCTATATGTAGGTCAATGTTAAGTAAAAATAAACTTCTAAACTTTTTCATGTGTCATCTGCTGGCCTTCACATATCATCTGCGGCTTCTGCAAAATTTCCAAAAAATTCTCACTTAATTTCTTGTGCCAACCCATGCTATACAGAAATAGCTATGGGGAAAGTTGCAATATGGAAGTGATACCTATATTCCATTACATTCATATATGACAATTTGTTCAGCTATTCCCCAATTGATGGACACTACTTTAGTTTGTAGTTCTTTGCTACCATAAAAAAAAGTTGCAATAAATATTTTTGTGTAAATGGGTACTTTGTCATCTTCTTTGATCTTTTTGTAATATAGATGTAGTAGTGATATCACTGGTTTAAAGAGCACAGATGGGGCAGCTGGGTAGCTCAGTGGATTGAGAGTCAGGCCTAGAGACAGGAGGTCCTAGGTTCAAATCTGGCCTCAGACACTTCCCAGCTGTGTGACCCTGGGCAAGTCACTTGACCCCCATTGCCCACCCTTACCACTCTTCCACCAAGGAGCCAATACACAGAAGTTAGGGGTTTAAAAAATAAAATAAAATCTAAAGAGCACAGATAGTTTAATGATTTGGGAAGAATGGTTCCAAATTGCCTTCCAGATTGGTTGGATCAGTTCATAGCTCCACTAACATTCCATTAATATGCCTGTTTTCCCATAGTTCCTCCAGCATTGTTATTTTCATTTTTTTCCTCAACATTGCCAGTCTGATAAGTGTGAGGTGGAGCCTCATAGTTACTTAGACAACTCTAAGAGATCAGAGAATTTTTTCCATATGTCTATTGGTAGCCTACATTTCTTCCTCTGGAAGCATCTATTTATGACTTTAACCACTTAGAAAATGGTTCTTAACCTTATAAATTTGAATCCATTCCCTATATAGCTTAGAAATTAGACCTCTGTCATAGAAATTTGTTGCAAGAATTTTTCCCCTTTCACTTGCTTCTCTTCTAATTTTAGCTACATTTGATTTTGTTTATGCCTTTGCAGTTAAGATAATTCATTATGTAATTCCATCTATCCTGTTTTGTTATACTTTCCCTTCTCTTTGTTTCCTCACACTTTTTATAATGAAGACTATGTTCACAGTTCAGTGTCAATGCTTCTGTTTCCCTGTCTCTGTTCTCTTTCCCTCACCTGCAGCCCAATTACAGGTTCTTCTACTATCTTGATTTTCTTTTAAATTCTTCTTTATGATCCACCCTCCTTAGGGTCAGTTTTGCTTAGGACTAATTCCTCCCTTAATCTACCTTCCCTTTTGTTCTCTTTTCTCACTTCCCTTTCCTTCCCTGTTTCCTTGCTTAATGAAATCTATTTTTGTACCCAACTATGTGTATATTCTTCTCTCCTTTGATTAAATTCAGATGAATAAAATTCAAATGCTACTCACTCCCCAGCTTTCTTCCTTGTTTGTATAATCTTCTACTTGCATACCCCCATTATGTAAGATAATTTCCCCCATTCTTCCTCTCTCCTTCCCCATCTTTCTAGTGTATTCCTCTTCCCCTCCCTTTCTATTCTTCTTTTAATATCATCAATACATATCAAAACTACTTTTAGGTCCTCTGTCTTATTGATGTTAGTATTCAAAAAGGGATACATACATCATTCCTCCATATTACAATGTAAACAATTTATCTTTGCGTAATTCTTTGTTATTTCTTGCTCATGTTAACTTTTTTTGTTTCTTTTAACTCTTGTTTTTGTATTTCAAAGTTTCTATGAAGCTTTGGTCTTTTTATCTGGAATGTTTATCCTCTATTTCTGTCTTTCTTTCTTCCTTTCTTCCCAGTAGAATTATGCTCAGTTTTACTGGTTAAGTTATTCTTGGTTGTAAGCCTATCTCTCTTGCTTTATGGAATATAATAGTTCAAGATTTCTGCTCCTTTATGGTGGCAGCTGCTAAATCATACATGATTCTGATTGTGGTTTCTCAGGATTTGTATATATTTATTGCTTTCTGGGTGCTGCAGTATTTTTCCTTTGATCTAGAATTTCTGGATTTTGAATATAGTATTATTACTGGATATTTTCACTTAAAGGTTTCTTGCAGGAAGTGAATGGTGAGTTAGAGATATGAGTAGTTTTCTTTTATGATTTCTTGAAATATGAAATTTAGTTTCTTTTTTTGGTCATGACTTTCAGCAAGTCTAATGATCCTTAAATTACTTCTCCTTAATCTTTTTCCAGGTCTACTGTTTTTGCTATGAGCTACCATATACTTTCTTCTATTTTTTTTTCATTTTTTGACTTCATTCTAAAATATTCCTTGTTTGTCTTGTGGAGTCATTTTCTTCTTATTGGACTATTCTATTCAAGGGATTCTCTTTCTAGTTCTTTCTTCCTTGGCTCTAATTTCTCATCCAAATTCTTCCTTTAGTGTTCTCATTTCACTTGTAAAAACTTTTTTTTTTAATTTTAAACTCTTGCTTCATCTGCTCCAGAAATTCTAGTCAAAATTGTGCCCAAGCTATGTTTTCTTTGAGGCTTTGCTTGTAGGTGTTTGGGAGTCATTCTTTTCATCTTGTGTTGTGTCTTGTCACCAAAATAGATTTTTATGATGAGATTCTTTTGTGTTTGTTTATTTATATTTCCATCTTACTTTCTGACTCCAGAATTTACATTAGAGCTAGGCATTCTTCTGGAGAGAATGTCTGGGCTACGTTTGTGTCCTATGGGGTCTTTGTTTTCTTGGGGAATTGAGTATTGGACTCTCCCAGGATCTTGGGAACAGCTGGGGCTAGGGACCTACAAGCTTTCTGTCCTCCCAAAATTGTCTGGTCTGGAGCAAAGTCTGATTGCTGCCTTCCTGGTCTGAGCTCTGCAAATTCTTGACCTGGATTTGGGTTTGAGCAACACATTTGTGAGCTTGCCCCATTTAGAGTTCCAAGAGCTTGATGCTTGGCCTGAGCTACTAGCTATGCAAATTCAAAGTGACAAAACTACAAGTTTCCCTTTGGTCCAAGATCCTTATCCTAGTTATTCTACAGTAAACTTAATCTAGGTTGGGAGTTAGAATTGAGACTGCTCCTTGGGTCAGGGATACACAGATACTGCTTGCTTTTGAACTTGCTCCTTGCTCAATACAATGTCCAGGGTCCACAACACCTTTATTACTCCTTGCCATTCCTAGATAGATATATTATATCTGAAGACTTCTCTATTTGTCTCTCTATGCCAACCTGGCCTGGAAAAATGACTCATTATGATTTTTTTCTTCAATTTCCCAATCAGAACTTACTCTGGTACATTGCCTATAGCTTTGTGGAGGAATCATGAGAGAGAACTCAAATGTACATCTTCCTGTTATCCTGTCATCTTGTTCTACCTCCTCACTATTTTATTATTTGAAGTAATATTACTAAAGAATCTCAGAATGTTGTGAATATTATTATGGAATTATTTAAATAATGTTTGTTAAATTATTTTAAGTAATATTGCTAAATAGATGCTTAAATATTATTTTTATTAAATTAATACTTAAAGATTGTTATTTCAAAATCTCAAATGGTTCATGCCACCCTCTGACTAATTTTGAGCATGCACCCATGCACAATTAAGAAAATAGGGCAATAGAGAATAAATTATTTAACTACTATGGTTGCCTAATTTCTAACTTTAAACTTTAGTCATTAATCAGCAGGCATTTATTAAATGTCTACTATATGCCAGGTTCTATGGTTTGTGTAAAGATTACAAACACAAAAGTCATCCTACCCTCAAGGAGCATAATTTCTATTGTAGTATAAAATCCCATTACAACAATGAACTCATTTTAAGCTTAGGGATAATATAATGGCTTCTCATACCCAGTTGGTTCCTTTTTCTGCTACTTTAGGAAGTTTTTATTAAACAAAAAGTAGGGGAAAATCATAATTGCTCTGAAGTCCTAATTAGAAAAATCCTTGTCCTTTTAGGGCAAAATTTGACTCTGTACCTTAATTTACATTTATTAACTACAGATAACACTTCTTTGTGGTTGAAGCAGCATCCAAGTTACTAGAAACATTTGGACAAAGTAGCTATCCTAGTATATTACAGTTCTTGCTACTAGACAAATACAGGAAAGGAAGCCAGGGAAAGGGCAGACCTTTTCTTAGAACTCCCCTCCATCCTTGAAGAGTCGGGTACAAATGGTGGAGTCTTCTCACATTCTCCTATTTCTTCAACAATTTAGTCCTCCTTTCTTTCTCCTTTTACTGGTTGATTCTTTCTGGCTCAATTATTGATGCCCCTACACTTCCTCTTTGTTGCCAGACCTTCAAAATATCTCTGGTTCTTCTTTAGTTCATCATTTTACAAACTTGAGGCTGAAATTTTAATGGTTCTTCTTATGTCCAGAGAAACTACCTGAGGAGTTCCAAAAGAGTTAAGACCAAATATACTTAAGTAAAGTCTATTAGGAATCCAGAAAAGGAAATAATAGTAATCTGGCCTCTATTTCCTACTAACTACTGCAGGACAAATATCATAGAACTTTAGAAGTCATGTGGTCTAATCCCTTCCAGAAACATAATTTCTCCAAAATATAACTACATCCATAGATCACAGCTCTAGAGCTAAAAAAGACAAAAAAAGGTTATCTAGTCCAGGCCCATCATTTTACATGAATGAAGAAACTGAAGCAACATAACTTGACCAAAGTCATATATAAGCACTAATTTTCAGAGGTGAGATTTGAATCTAAGTCCTTTGAATGAGATGAAAACTCATCTGTGTGGTGCAGATGTGGTGAGGTGCCAAGAGAAATCTGAAGAAGTAAAGATCACTTGAGAGAGAGAGAGAGAGAGAGAGAGAGAGAGAGAGAGAGAGAGAGAGAGAGAGAGAGAATGAGAGATTAAGGGAAGAATTCAAGGAGAATATGGTATCTGAACCTGAAAAGAATTATATGAACTGATGCAAAGTGAAGTGAGCAGAACCAGGAGAACATTGTATATGGTAACAGCAATATTGTAGGATGATCAAACTGTGAATGACTTAGCTATTCTCAGTAATACAATGATCCAAGAAAATTCCAAAGAACTCATGATTAAAAATGCCATTCCCCTCCAGAAAAAGAACAAAATGGAGCCTGAATGGAGATAAAAGCATACAATTTTTCACTTTATTTCCTTTGTGGATTTTTAAAATAAGTGTCTTCTAACATGACTAATATGTAAATATGTTTTGCATGATCACACATGCATAATCTATATCAAATTACTTACCATCACAGGGGTAGGGAGAAAAAGAAGGAGAAAATTTGAAATTTAAAATTTTAGAAAATGAACATTAAAAACTATCTTTACATGCAATGGGGAGGGGGGTGAATTGAGTGTTGTTTTTTTATAAAAAGACTATGGCATCTAAATTGAACCTTGAAGAAAGGAGGATTTCAGCAGATCAAAATGGGACATGGGAGTATCCTAAGTATAGGAAGTAACATGAACAAGAGCACAGAAATGGGAGAGGGCAAGTAAGAATGTAAGAATGAAGGCAAGGGAATACTCCAACATATCCAGAATGTAGAATTCATAACAGGAATAATGTGAGATAAGACTAGAAAAGTAAGCAATGCCCCTAGGAAATAATCATCCATGTCTGCATAAACATAGGATATTGTGGTGGAGTAACCAATGAGCTCTAATATAGGCACTTTAAAATGTTTTATTACTGCCTTTTTTCTTTTCTTCAACCCAGTAACTTCCCAATAACTGTTCCCCCTACACTAAACCCTCCCTTATAAAGAAGGAAAACAGCTCAGCAAAAGTAACTGATAGTAAATGAATCCAAAAGTTTATGCAATATCCCCTACCTGTAGTTTACCACCTCTTAACCAAAAAGAAAGGAGGATATTTCATCATCTCTTCTCTGGAATGCATTGAATTTAATTTGATTTTTCTATGCCTGTTAGTGTTATTTGCATTTGCATTATAATTGTTGTTTTGTATATTCTTCTTCCAGTTCCAATTTCCTTGCATCAGTTCATGAAAGCCTTCTCATTTCTCTGAGTTCTTCATATTTGTCATTTTTATAGCACACTGCTATTCCATTAGATTTTTATGCCACAATCCATTCAGACATTCTCCAATCCATGAGGACTCACTTTCTCTTAAGCCTTTTGCTAATATAGAAAATACTATTATAAATATTTTGGTACAGATGGGGCCCTTCTTTTCTGTCTTTCTTTGATCTTCTAGTGTTACATGCCTTGTGGTAGGATCATTGGGTCAAAGAAACTAAAATTTTAATAACTTTCTGGAATAATTCCAAATTGATTTCTAAAATGGTTGGATTAGGAGGGGGTAGGAGGGGAAGAAAATAGATTGTTGTTTTTTGAAAATATTAAATTTAAATTTAAAAAATAATTAGACCAATTCACAGCTCCACCAAAAGTGAATTAGGGAACCTCCAGATGTTCCTTTTTGTGAATGACATTGTACTGATTTTAGTATGCCTTGGAACACGGCAGAGACACCTAAATCAGATCCGTAATCATTCTAAGGAGTTCAATCTAATGATCCTCATAGGAAAAAACAAATGGATGAAAAATGCCCATTGTCCAGACTACTGCAGTTGGATGGACCTGCATCTTATGCACCCTCTATTTCCCTTGAAATCCACTATTTCGGTGGTATTCTTTCTCTTATTGATATGAGTGCTCTCTACAAAGATGTCCTATGTAGATGTAGAGTTAGCCTGGCAGTGCACATATGTTAAAAATGCACTGCACATAAACAATGAAGTAGGCCAAGAACTGAAGAGAATATTTTAGCTTGCATTTGAGAAAATGTGCAGTGATTTAAGAGATCTCAAGTCTCTCCTTGGTACAAAAGCCCATCTTGTTCCCGCCAATGTTCTTCTACAATGCTGTATGGCTAAGAATAACAGAATACACGGGAAAGTTGAAGCTGACAAACACTCAAAGGGCAAAAGAAATAGAGAGTGTGGGAAAGCTACAACATATTACAAATAATAGGTTAGAGATTCAGAATAAAGAATATTGCCAGAACATTTGTCGGAAAGGAAGAAGAACCATTCATATGATGAGAGAGAGTGATAACCACAGTAAGAGCTTCAGGATACACTGATGTCCTTTTAATCTCACTAGAACACAAAGAATCTGGTCCCCAGAACACTGGATGGAGTCCTTATGGTAAACTCATACGAGAAAATGGACAAGAGGTATCTAAAATGGGTATGATGGGCTGCGATATACATCTTTGAAGGAACTCAGATAGATGTGACCATCAATTCATTAGAGATTTGCAGTGATGTATGTTCAAAGATGCTGGTATAAAACTATTTTCTGTTCTAGTTATTTGCAAGCAAAAACACCTTTTTTTGAGCAGTAATCCTTTTATCCCCTATTCAACATACATCCAACAGTTTGTATTCTTGGGCTTATCCAAACTAGGCTATTGTGCTCATTTACTTTTAGGTTTTACTTTTTCAATATGAACTATTTTAAGTATTTTTTTAATCTGTTTCCAGTGACTTCCATGATTGCTACTTTATAATATAGTTTGAGATCTGGTAAATGCTAAGTCTCTTCATTTTTCCATTCTTTCCCATTGCTTTTTTTTATATTATTTACCTTTTGTTCTTCAATTTACTTCATATTAGACTAATTTATGTATAAAGTAATTTATGTATAAACTCTTTAGTAGTTTGATTTGCATAGAACTAAATTTGCAAATCAGTTTGGATATTATGGTCACTTTTTGTTATATTGGTGTGGCCCAGCCATTAACGATGACTGATTATTTGTCTTCTTTAATTTTTGCGGGAACATTTTTTAGTTGGTGTGGTCCAAACCCATTATTTGTCTGTGAAGAGAATTCCCTGCATAGAAACTCTCTCCACAAATATTATCCAACTATAACTTAGAGTTTTAGGGAATTGGCAAGGAATGGTGTTAAGTTACTTACTCATTAGCACATAGCTAGCATGTGTCAGAGGCAAGACTGGAATTCAGTTCTTCCTTCCTCCAAGGCCAGCCTCTTGTTCACTACTCATTGTTGCCATCTTCTTTTTTGTTTTTGAGGGGTTTTTTTTGGTGTTCTCAATCAGTAGAAAATGATTCCTTTAATTCGTTTAATTTCTGAAAACCTATTTATAATCACCTGACCTTTTCAGTAACTGTGACACCCTCAGCTCTTGATGTAAGACTTTTCTGTAGTTAAAGGTGATGTTCACTAGACTAAAGAAGGCATTTAGGCCAAAGAGAGCAGTAAGAACCTCATAAAATTCATCCAAATCAATATAAAAATTAAACTTACCCTGACAAGGAAAAACAGAACAGGAACAGAAAGGAACTAGCAGGGCTTCCTAGGGTATTAACCTAATGTGGAAATGAATGCAGGATCCCATATTTGATCCCTTAGGAGTGAGAAGAGAAGTATTCAAGGAAAAAAAGATAGAACCTTCTGGGAAATATCTGAGGGGAGACTGGATGGAATTTCTGTTTTAAAAAAAAGGAAAAACAGTTAACACCTTACTCAATCTGAATTAATTACTCATAGAATTGCATTCTTAACTACTTTTGAATCATGGACCCCTTTAGTAATCTAGTGAAGTCTATGGACCTCTTTTCCAAATATTTTTTTAATCCATAATGGAAGAAAATGCAAAATTTCAGTTAGAGGTTAATAAAAATTAAGAGAGAAATATTTTTTCCATCCAAGTTCATGCATCCTCTGAATTCTCCTCACAGATATGAACGGATTAGATTTGGAACTGGAAGCGGTAGTAGAGTTTATTCAGTCCAACTCCCTTCTTTTATAGATGAGGATATTGAGACCCAGAGGGGATTAATCACTTGCCCAAGGTCGCTCTGCTAAAGCCTCTAACACCAAATCCAAAGTGCAATCGAGATTGCACCCCATTAATGCAACAGAATCGACAGTGAAACGAAAAGCAAACCACCTGAAAGGGTTAACACCGCCAAACAGGCCAATGGAAAAAAAAAAAATGGCTTTTTACAAGTGTGTTGGGAAAAGTTTGGGGGGGTGGGAGGGAAGGGAGTCTGCTTGTTAACAACTGAAGAAAGCCCAGGAAATTAATGATGATTCCCAGATCTATTGAACTGCTTTTAAAATTCTGCCTTTAACAAGAAAGGTAAATGGGGGCAATTAGAAGTAAAACTCAACAATAGCAACAAAATTCACTACCTTGAAAACAAGAAGAAAGGAAAGGAAGAAGACACACAAACAAGGTAGGGGTATTGAGAAGGGAGAAAGAGTAGCGAGTTAGGATGTGATTTCTATAAAAAGTTAACAACTTTGACTTTCTGGTAGCTGGCAATTTATTTTTAAAACTTTCTAAAGACATGGCAAGGACTAGGGCTTAAGTGGACTGAAGGGGAAATAGAAAATTTTATAGAAATTAATAGAAAAGTTAAGTGGACTTCAAAGTTGAATTGTGGTCAAAGTGCATAGAAGGATAGCTTTGGAAGCAAGAAGACCTAGGCTCAGGCCCCTCTTGTACATACTAGTTGTGTGACTGTGGGCAAGTCACAACCTATCAGTACCCTCCCCCAGGAACCCTCTAAAAGTATACATTTCAAATGAGATAAGACTGATCCACACTAATGGAGGGAGTTTCCGCCCCTAAAGAAATCATAGATCCAGAAACTCCTCCCTATCACCAAAAAAACTGTGGTCCAGGGCAAGATGGCCTAATCTCTGGCAAGAGTCCCACTAGTTTATGACACTGGATCCCCTTGGAACCTGATCTGAGCATGTGGTTATTAACTACAAGAAAAAACTGTCTCCTGGATAAGATATCTACACTCAATAGCTGTATGACTCTAAATAAATTACTTTCCCTCCCCAAGACTCAGTTTCCTCCTCTATAAAATGAGGAAGTTGGACAAGAGGACCTTTAGAGTTCCTTACAGCTGTAAGGCTGAATAGTGTTGACCTTCATGGGGAAAAAAGCCAAAGAGAGAACCTGTCATTAATCAACTGATCTTTTAATTTAAATTTTCTTTAAAAAGAACTAAAAAGTCAATCATGAACAACCTGAGAGAAATAAAGCTAGGAATACAGAATGAAACTACAGGATAAGTCAGACCAAATGTGAAGAAATGGGACGACTAAATAACAGAAGATGAAAACTCTGACAATACAGGGCAACAGCCACTCTTCCCAGTGCAGTTGGTCCAACATCTCAAGTTGTTGGGTTTTTCCTCTTCCAGACAGAGCAAATGGGAATAGTCATGCCATTATGAGACTTGCCTAGTTTTCTTCTGACAATGCTAGCCTTCCTAAGAAAGGTCAATCATTTAACAGGTGTTTATTAAGCCCCTTCTATGGGCCAGACACTGTGCTAGTCTCTGGGAATACAAGAACAAAGAATGAAACAATCCCTGCTTCCAAGGAACTTCCATTCTAATGGGGAGATAACAGGGACAAATACAAAGATGCAGAGTAGAAATAAGGTAACTCAAAGATACCCCTATTTTGATGGAGAGAAGGAAGGGGAAGGGGCTGTAACCCCAGGATTATCTCTTGCTCAGAAAATTGGGACTTTCTTGTTAAAACCAAACGTTTCCTCAATCATGTCTCCATTAAAAGTTGATCTGTTTCTGGGGCAGCTGGGTAGCTCAGTGGATTGAGAGTCAGGCCTAGAGAAGGGAGGTCCTAGGTTCAAATTCTACCTCAGACACTTCCCAGCTGTGTGACCCTGGACAAGTCACTTGACCCCCATTGCCCACCTTTACCACTCTTCCACCTATGAGTCAATACACAGAAGTTAAGGGTTTAAAAAAAAAGTTGATCTGTTTCTAAAAAAATAAAATATTAAAAAATAAAATAAAAAAGTGGATCTGGAGATTTCCAGTTGCACAGAACAGTATGGCCTAAGCACAAGGCCAACAATTTAAATCCAGGTTTTTGGAAGGCAGTACTGTGCTCCTAATAATAGATAAAAGGCCACCAGACCAACTATCAGGTTCTTGGGTTTCAATCCCATTAGCAATGTGAGAAGAGAAGAATAAGATTGGGGTAGACAGGAGAGAAATGTCTAATCTATCAATAATCAGCATTTCTTTTTTTTTTTTAATTTTAAACCCTTAACTTCTGTGTATTGACTTATAGGTGGAAGAGTGGTAAGGGTGGGCAATGGGGGTCAAGTGACTTGCCCAGGGTCACACAGCTGGGAAGTGTCTGAGGCCAGATTTGAACCTAGCACTATGAACCAGGCACTATGCTAGGCACTGAGGACACACAAGCAAAAATGAAACAGCTCCTTCCCTCAGGGGCTTCACATTTTATTAGGAGAGACAACATGTTCATATATAATCATGAAAAATAAAAGGCAATTTTAGGGGAAAAGAAATCAGCAGCAAGGAGGATCAGGAAAGGCTTCCTAATAGAAAATGATGCTTGGAGACAGCTAGGTAACACAGTGACCTAGAGAGGCCTGGAGTCTGGAAGGCCTGGGCCCAAATCTGGCCTCAGATATTTCCTAGCTGTATGACTCTGGGCAAGTCACTTAATTCCCGTTACCTAGTCCTTGCCACTCTTCTTAGAACTGATACTAAGGACTTATGAGAAAGAACGTTATCCACATCCAGAGAAAGAACTGGGTGACCAGAAACCCAGAAGAAAAACAACTGCTTGATCACATGGGTTGATGAGGATATGATTTGGGATGTAAGCAATCACCCTGGTGCAAATATTAATAATATGGAAATAGGTCTTGATCAATGACATATGTAAAACCCAGTGGAATTGCGCATTGACTACAGCAGTGGGGTAGAAGGAAGGGAGGAAAAGAACAGGAATCATGTAACCATGGAAAAATATTCTAAATTAATTAATTAAATGGTTTTTTTGCAAAAAAAGAAAAGGTAAAAAAAGTCAACCATCAAAAAAAAAAACCTGATACTAAGACAAAAGGCAAAGGTTTTAGATTAAAAAAGAATGTGATGCTTGAGTTGAATCCTAAGAAGAATGCAGAGGTAAGGAGGGAGAGCATTCCAGGCACGAGGGATAGCCGGTGTAAGGCCATAGAAGTGGAAGCTGGAGCATCATATAAGAAGGAACAGCAATAAGGATATCTAGGCTGAACTGCAGCATATGGGAATTAAGCAGCTACCTTAAGGCCGAAGCCCATTGCTGCAGGCGACACACAGTGTAACTTCTTTCTTTGGACTGAAGGTCCAAATTCTTACTTTATTCTTCTCGTACCCAGCAGGCAGCATAGCGTAATGGGAAATGCTCACTGGACAATGGAGTTAGATTTGGGGGACCTGAATTTGCATCCAAACCTTGCTGTTCACCGTGTGGTCTTGGGAAAGGGTCAATTCGCCTTAGGAGCCTCAGTGAGGGCATCCCATTTCAGGTATACAACATGCACAAAAATAAGGACTACACGTGCCATGCAAAGAAAACACTAAGAAATTTCAGAAGAGAGCAGCACTACCAACTAGGAATATCAGGGAATAAATCAAGAGGAGGTGCTGTCTGGCCCATGCTTTAGGGAAAGCTAGAGAATCTAAGAGGCGAAAATGAGGAAGGGATACATTCCAACCATAGAGGCAAAGGCTTGGAGATGGGAGATGGAATGTCACATATGGCAATTGCTTGGGGATCAGTTTGGCCTGACAAATAGAGTGCATTGCATGCAGAACAAACCTATGATCTCATTAACATAGGAAGTTCCTATATGAGGAAACTCTTTTTACCAATACGGCTCAGCACTTTATCTGCACTTTATCAACTCGGTAGCACTGAGACGTAGAATGACTTGTTAAGGGTCATATAATTAAAACATGTTGGGGATAGCTGGGTAGCTCAGTGGATTGAGAGCCAGCCCTAGCGACAGGAGGTTCTGGGTTCAAATCTGACCTCAGTCACTTCCTAGCAGTGTAACCCTGGGCAAGTCACTTGACCCCCATTACCTAGCCTTTACCACTTTTGCCTTGGAACCAATACACAGTGTTGATTCTAAGACGGAAGGTAAAGATTTTTTTAAAAACAATTAATATGTGTCAAAGGTTTCACTTGAACCCACTTTTCCTGCCTCTAAGGCCAGCTCTCTATTCAGAATGCCACATTGTCTCTCCACGAGTTCATGAAGAGAAATAATATAAAATAAGATTTTTTTAAAAGGCAGAATGACAGCCAGATTGAGGAGAGCTTTCAATTTCAGGCTAAACATTTTGTATTTTATCCTAAAGGTAACAGGGACTCACTAAAGATTTTTGAGTAAGGGAGTGATATGGTCAGATTCGTGTTTATGTGTCAGACAATATTTAAGAATACTAACTTGGGGGCAGCTGGGTGGCTCAGTGGATTGAGAGCCGGGCCTAGAGACGGGAGGTCCTAGGTTCAAATCCGGCCTCAGACGCTTCCCAGCTGTGTGACCCTGGGCAAGTCACTTGACCCCCATTGCCTACCCTTACCACTCTTCCACCTATAAGTCAATACACAGAAGTTAAGGGTTTAAAACAAACAAACAAACAAACAAACAAACAAGAATACTAACTTGGCAGTTGTGTAAAGGATGGAAAGAAAGATATTAGAAGCCAGGAGACTATTTAGGATATTATAATAGTCAAAACAGAAAATGATGATAGCTTGAATGAAGGTAAACATACTGTTTGAGAGGAGAAAAAAAAGGAATATATGCAAGAGATGTTGTAGGAGTAGAAAAGACAAGGCTTGTTAACTGATTGGAGATGGAAGTTGAAGTATGAATCAAGGATAACTAAGATTGTGAACTTGAGTGGCTGAAAGAATGGTAGTTTGCCGGGGAAATATAATGAGTTCTGTTTGGGGCATGTTGAGTTTGAGATGCCTATAGGATATTCAGGTGGAACTGTCCAACAGGCAATTAATACTGTAGGACTGAAATTTAAGAGAGAGGTTAGGACTGCATACATAGATTGAGATGTCATCTACATAAAGGTGAGCCCATGGACCCTGGGGAAATCTATAAGAGAGGTGGGGAAGGGGAGGGGGAGAAGAAAAAGGGGAGAGGGGGAGAGAGAGATGAGAAAGAGAAAGAAGGGGGGCAAGCAAAGGATAGTATTCCGTCCATTTTACAAAGTAAGCTCTGAGAAAATAACTTGTCTTCAATATAGACTATTCTGACAAAAAGAAACTTTCCCTCTAATGCATACCCAGTCTTCATGTCCACACATCACAAGAGATCTTTTCTATTTTTGGTGGCATGCATTATAAATAACAGAGTTTTCAGCATAACTGTTGCTTTGGGGACTGGCTGTATGTAAATGCCTCATGGTTGGGGGAGGGTGGGCTTTATAGGATACTTTGTGCTAATTCCCAAGTATTTTATCTAGGGACCACCCTACTTCCTAAAATAGTCATAATATAGACTGAAGATGGAGGTCCAGAAAGATTGGCTTGTGATAAGTGATCATGAAAAAGCTACAGGTAACTATGGGTCAATTAGCTGACATGGTGATGAGATTGATGAGAGTATACAAGGCAAATAGGCAGAAGAATAAACGGAGAGCATGCTAATGACATGTATAGCTGAAAAAACTATTCATCAATAGACCTGGGTTCTACCCCAGTATCTGCCATCAGCTAGCTATGTGACATTTAGGTAAATTCCTTTTACTCTCTAAGCCTCATTTTCCAACCCTGTAAAATGAAGATATTACCTTATATGACCTATAATGTCAGTTCCAGCTTTGAAAATGTATGATGTGAATGATACTGAACCAGTATCTGCTGCCAATAGAAGGCAGATGAATAAATACAGAAGGGAAAAGCCAGGAATTAAGAGAGCATCACAGGCTTGATGATAATCCTAGTATCAGGAGGAAAAGAAATAAGGAAGCCCATATTTAAGAGGAAAATGGACCTCAAAGGAACAGAAGTTACCAAGAAGACATGAAAGAGAAAATTTGCTGAGTGAGAGAACAACAAGATGAATCAAAATGAGGCTCGGATTTGGACATGTTCAATGGGGAATTTCTGATGAAACTGTCATCACAGCCTAGCTTTGGCAAAGTAAGGAAACAGCTCCAGAAGATCCCATGGCCAGGATGAATAAACAACTGGAGGGAGTTGCTCATGAGAAAAGATAAGAAGAACCAAATCTGTGGAACTTGGCTAATAGATGTCTAAAATAGCAATGAGGGTGAAGAGTAGAAATGATGATAATGATAACTGACATTTGTAGAGCGCTTTGAAGTTTGTAAAAAAAAAAAAAAAACTCTAAGCATCCATAAGCTGTAAATAATGGAGGAGTGAGAAAAGTCAATTATGCCACCTAGAAGGGGCCTCAGTTGAACCAAATTAAAATAAACAAGAAAGGACAAGAGAAAACAATAAAGTATAAGGTTCCAGGAAATCCTGAGGAAACCTGAAGACCCTGAGAAAAATTTATGAGATCAAATCTAACATACAGAAGAAAGGGAAAGTGGTCTAAAATGTTCACTAGGACACATAGCTTTAGTATAATACTTCATCTCTGCCTCATAGAAGGCCATTGGCCAATACTAGTATTTTCCATTCCAATTCCCCTTCAATCAGATAACCAGCAAGAATATATTGAACAGACACTATTTTTTAAAATTTGGTGATATTTTATTTTTTCCCAATTACATGTAAAAACAATTTAAAGTTTGTTTTTATTTTCAGCCCCAAATTCTCTCCATCCTTCCTTGCTGAGATGGCAAACAATCTGATAGATTTCACATGTGTAATCATGTAAAACATTTTCCATATTAATCCTTTTGTGGAAGAAACTGAACAAAAAGAAAATGAAGAAAGAATGAAATATAGTATGCTTTGGTCTGCATTCAGACTCCATCAGTCCTTTCTCTGAAGGTGGATAGCATTTTTCTTCTTGAGTCCTTTAGGATAATCTTAGATAATTGTATTGCTAAGAATAGCTAGGTTGCTCACAGTTGTTAATAATACAGTATTGCTGCTACTGTGTACAATGTTCTGGTTCTGCTTACTTTGCTGCATCAGTTCATGTAAGTCTTTCCAGGTTTTTCTGAAATTCTCCTGTTTCTAATTTCTTATAATGGAATAATATTCCACTACAAATCATATACTACAACTTGTTCAGCCACTCCCTAATTGATGGGTATCCCCTCAATTTCCAATTCTTTGCTACCACAAAAAAAAAGCTCCTATTCTGCTCATATAGTTCCTTTTCCTTTTTTTGTTTTCATCTCTTTGGGATACAAATCACATAATATTATTTTTTGGTACTTTCTATATACCTTTGGCCAGGCCTTAGATCCAAATTGCTTTCCAGAATAGTTGAATCAGTTCACAACTCCTCCAACAATGCATTAGTCTCAATTTTCTTATGGTGTCTCCAAGTTTTGTCATTTTCTGTCATAATTAGCCAATCTGATAGGCGTGAAGTGGTACTCTGAACAGAGTCATTTTAATTTTGAGCATGTACTATCTATTCTTTCAATACACAAATATTTATTGAATGCCTACTGTGCCTACTCAGAACTGTGCCAGATATCATAGAGAATATAGAATATAGAGAAACATAAATGTGTCCTTGAGGAGTTAACAATATAACTAGAGAGATAAGATTAAAACACATGCAACAGACCAAACAACCCAAGAGAAGACTTGATTATGGCTGGTTGGATACTTTGAAGTATTCAGTAGAAGGTAATTTACATGAGAGTAGGAAAATGAAGCACAAAAATATCTTGGAGAAAACAACTCCTTAAGGAATAGAATGGACGAAATGGAAATGGAGGCCAAAAAAAAAAAAACCCACTGAAGAAAACAACTCTTTAAAGAGTAGGATTGGCCAAATGAAAAAGGAGATAAAAATCTTAGGAAGAAAATAACTTTGTAAAAATTAGAATTGGATAAAAAAAACTAATGAAATCATAAAACATCAGGAAACAATGAGATAATTTTTTTAAATGAAAAGATAGAAGAAAATCTAAAATACCTCATGGGGAAGATGAGAAACCTGGAAAATAGATCCAGGAGATAAATTCTAAAAGTCATTGAAATATCTGAAAGCCATGACAGAAAAAAGAGTCTAGATACCACATATTACAAGAAATTATCAGGGAAAACTGCCTTAATATGCTCAAATTAGAAGGAAAAATAGAAATTAAGAGAATCCATTAATCACATCCTGAAAGAGACCTCAAAATAAAATGCCCAAAGGCTATTGTAGTCAAATCCAGAACTCCCAGACCAAGGACAAGCTGCCAGAAAGAAACAGTTCAAATATTGAAGAGTCACAGTCAGGATTACACAGGACTTAGCAGCTTCAACATTAAAGGACTAGAAGACATGGAATATAATATTCTGAAAGGCAACAAATGTAGGAATACTACAACCTAGAATTATATGCCCAGAAAAACTTAGCATAATCCTCCCAGGGGCGGGGGGGGGGGGGGGGAATTGATGTTTAATGAAATAGAGAAATTTCCTATCTCAAAAACCAGAGTTGAAAAGAAAATTTGATGATCAAATTCAATACACAAGAGAAGTATAAAAAGGTGAAATGAAAACTAAAGGGTTTTGATAAAGTTGAATTGAGTACATTAATACCTGGGAACATTATAATTGAAATAATTAAGTTATCTGTGATACTTGAAAAAGGTAAGGTATTTATAGTATACCAAAGCGCCTAAGATATTGAAGAACTTTATCACTAATAGAGCAATGAAAAGGAGTATACATAGAAAGACAGCAGGAAACTGAATAAGATGGGCTGACATTTAAAAAAGGGATGAAAAAGAGGAACATATGGAAAGAAGAGAAAAAGAGATAGAAGAGGGTAAACCACTTCTCATTCAGAGGCATCCAAGGGGCAAATACAGTGGAGGAGATGGGGAGGTGGCTATAATTAAACTTTATTCTCACTGGAACTAGTTCAAAGTGGAAATAATAATCACAAACAGTTAGCTATAGAAACCTACCTTATTCTATGGAGAATTAGAAGGGTAGAGAGAAAAAGGGGCAGGTAGATGGACAAAAAGGAGGGTAAACTCGGGGGCGGGGGGCAGGAGGTAGGCAGTCACTGAAAACAAAGCATCTGTGAGTAAGGAAAGGCTAAAAGGAGAGATGGAAAAGAATAAATGGAGGGAAATAAGATGGATGGAAACACAGTTAGTCATCATAACTGTGAGTATGAATGGAATGAAGTAACCCATAAAACATAAAAGGATAGCAGAGTGGATTAAAAACCAGAGTCCATAGTATGCTGACTACAAGAAACACATTTAAACAAGGAGACACACATGTAGTAAAACTAAGAGGGTGGAGCAGAATTGCCTCAGCAGATGATATCAGAAATAATTAACAACTTCAGCAGAGTCACAGAATACAAAATAACGTCACATAAATCATTAGCATTTCTATTTACCACCAACAAACACCCATATCAAGAGATAGAAAATGAAATTCATTTCAAAATGACTCTGGACAATATTAATTACCTGGGGATATACCTATCAAAACAAAGCCAGCAATTATATGAACAAAATTACAAAACATTCTTTATACAAATGAAGTCAGACCTAAACAATGGGGAAAACATTCATTGCTCATGGATAGGCCAAGCCAATATAGTGAAAATAACAATCCTACCTAAATTAATCAATGCCATATCAACCAAACTACCCAAAAATTGTTCCATAGCACTAGAAAAAATAATACAAGATTCATCCAGAAGAAAAAAGGCCAAGAATATCAAGGGAATTCATGAAAAAATATGAAGGAAGGAGATCTGGTTGTACCAGATATCAAACTATACTATAAAGTGGTAATCATCAAAACAATCTAGTATTGGCTAAGAAATAGAGTGGTAGATTAATGAAATATATTAGGTAATCAGTACATAACAGTTAATATCCATAGCAATTTAGTGTTTGAAAAACCCAAAGATCCAAGCTTTGGGGGAAATAACTCACTGTTAGACAAAAAATTTTGGGAAAACTGGAAAGCAGTATGGCAGAGATAAGGCATGGACCAATATCTCACACCATACACCAAAATAAAGTCAAAATGAAGACTTGATCTAAAAATAAAGGGTGACACCATAAATAAATTGGGGGAACATGGAAATTTTTACCTGTCAGACTTATGGATTAGGGGAGGATTTATGACCAAAAAAGATATAGAGAATACAAAAAATAAAATGGATCATTTCAATTACATTAAATTTAAAAGGCTTTATAGAAATAAAACCATCCAGGAATTGATGCAGAGTGAAAGGAGCAGAGCCAGAAGAACACTGTACATAGAGACTGATATACTATGGTAAAATCGAATGCAATGGACTTCTGTACTAGCAGCAATGCAATGACCCAGGACAATTCTGAGGGATTTATGGAAAAGAATGCTACCCACATTCAGAGGAAGAACAGCAGGAGAGGAAACACAGAAGAAAATCAACTGCTTGAATACATGGGATGATGAGGACATGATAGGGGATCGAAAGTACCACACTAAAGCAACTATCAACAATTTGGAAATAGGTCTTGATTAATGACACATGTTAAAACCAGTGGAAATGCATATCAGCCAGGGGAGGGGGGAAATCGGGGGGTGAAGGGGAAAGTAAGAGTATAAATCTTGTTAACCATGTTAACTTTTCTAAAATATAAATATTAATAAATGTTTAAAATTTAAAAAAAAAAAGAAATAAAACCAATGCAACCAAGATTAGAAGGAAAACAACAAATTTGGAGGAAAATCTTACAGCAAGGATCTCTGACAAAAACCTCCCTTCTCAAATATATAGAGAACTGAGGCAAATATATAAGAATACAAAAGATTTCCCAATTGAAAAAGTGTCAAAGGATATGAACAGGCAGTTCTCAGAGAAGGAAATTAAAACTCTCCATAGTCATATAAAAAAATGCTCCAAGTCACTATTGATCAGAGAAATGCAAATTAAAACAACTCTTAGGTACCACCTCACACCTACCAGATTGGCTAACATAACCAAAAGGAAAATAATAAGTGTTGGAGAGGATGTGGGAAAATTGGGACACTAAATACACTGTTGGTGGAACTGTGAAATGATACAACCATTCTAGAGAGTAATTTCGAACCAGACTCAAAGGACTACAAAACTATGTATACCCTTTGACCCATAATTACCACTATTCAGTCTGTATCCCAAAGAGATCAGAGATGAGGGAAAAGGACTCACCTATACCAAAATATTTTTAGCAACTCTTTGTAGTATCAAAGAATTAGAGACTGAGGGGTTGTCTATCACTTAAGAGAACAGGTGAACAATTTGTGATATATAATTGTAATGAAATACTATTGTGTCATAAGGAACAGGATGAGTTCAAAAACACTTGAAAGACTTATATGAACTGATGCAAAGTGAAGTGAACAGAACCAGAAGAACAATGTATATAATAACAGAAATATTATATGATCCACTGTGAAGGACTAAACCATTTTCAGCAAATATATCAAGTATATCTCCAAGATAAGAACAAGGGACTCTTGAAAATGCTATCCACAACCAAAAAAGGAAAGTTGAAATCTGAGTGCAGTTCAAACAAAGCATGTCAGCTTCCATTATGTTTCCTTCATGAGATCTCTATTGTATGTGTGATATGTCTTCCATCATGACAGGAGCAATATGGAAATATTTATTGCATGAAAATATAAGTATAACCTATATCAAACTATTTACCACCTGGGTGGGGAAAGGGGAAGGAGGGAGAAAATCTGAATGTCAAACTGTCAAAAAATGATCAAAAAGTATTTCTACATGTAACAGAAAAAAAAAGATGTTGCCAAAAAACCACTGGGAGGCATAGGAAGAAATGGAGCCTTTCTTTAAAATAATAAGTATCATCCCTCTAAAACCAAGAGCCGGCATTATCTATAATGGGCATAAGCAAGAAGCTTTTCCAATAAGAATAGGAGTGAAACAAGGACATCCATTGTCACTATAATTATTCAATATTATACTAGAAATGTTAGCTATAGTAATAAGATGAGAAAAAGAAGTTGAAGGAATGAGCAAAAATAAGAAGGAAACAAAATTATCATTTTTACACTTGATTTGATGTTACTTAAAAAACCTTAGAGAGTCAACTTAAAAACTAGTCAAAATAAGTTACTTAAAAAACCCTAGAGAGTCAACTTAAAAACTAGTCAAAATAATTAGCAATTTTAGCAAAATTGCAGAATATAAATAAACCCACACAAATCATCATCATTTTATATTACCAAGAAAACCCAACAGGAAGGGATAGAAAAAGAAATTCCATTTAAAATAACTGCAGACAGTATAAAGTACTTGGGAGTCCACCTTCCAAGACACATACAATTACAAAATACTCTTCTCACAAATGAGGACAGATCTAAACTATTAGATAAATAATAATTGTTCATGGGTAGGTTGAGCCAATATAACTGAAATGGCAATACTACTGGAATTAATTTACTATATTTCCATATCAATCTACCAAAGAATTATTTTGTAGAGGTAGAAATAATAATAACAAAATTCATGTAGAGAAACAAAGGTCAAGAATACCAAAAGAATTAATGAAAAAAAAAAGTAAAGGAAGGTAGCCCGAAGGTACCAGATCTTAAACTATTCTACAAAGTGTTAATCATTAAAACCCTCAGGCCCTGAATAAGAAATAGAACTTATGATCAATGGAATAGATTAGGAACAGAAGATACAGAAGTAAATGGCCACAGTAACCAGTTCTTAATATACACAAAAATCCAAGCTATTGAGGCAAGAATTCACTATTTGACGAAAACTGCTGGAAAAACTAGAAAGCAGACTGGCAAAAAAATGGACCAATATCTTATACTGTATACCAAGATAAGATCAAAATGGGTTCATGATTTAGACATAATGGTGTTATCATGAACAAATTAAAGGAACATGGAAAAAAGTACTTGTCAGATTTATGGATAAGGGAAGAATTATGACCAAATAAGAGACAGAAAGAATCACAAGAGGTAAAAATGGATAATTTTTATTACATTTAAAAGTGTTTGCACAAATAAAACCAATGTAGCCAAAACTAGGAGAGTAGAAAACTGGGCAGCGGGTGGATCTACAGTAAATTTCTCTGACAAAAGGTCTCTTTTCTCAAATATATAGGGAACTGAGTCAATTTTATTTTTTTTAAAAGAGCCATTCCCCAATTAATAAATGGTCAAAGGATATGAATGGGCAGTCTCTTGATGAAATCAAAGCTATCAATAATTGTGTAAAAAAATGTTCTAACTCACTATTAATTGGAGAAAAGCAAATTAAAATTGTGAGGTATCACTACCTCATACCTATCGGCTTGGTTTACATGACAAAAAGGGAAAATAACAAATGCTAGAGGGGATGTGGGAAAATTGGGACACTAATGCACTGTTAGTAGAGCTGTGAACTAGTGAAAACCATTTTGGAGAACAATCTGGAATTACACCTAAAGGGCTATAAAACTGTACATACCCTTTGACCCAACAATAATACTATTAAATCTGTACTCCAAAGAGATCAAAGGAAAATGAAAAGGAGGCATATGTACAAAAATATTTATAGCAGTTCTTTTTTGTGGTGGCAAAGAATTGGAAATTGAGGGGGATTTTCACTAATTGGAAATGGCTGAACAAGTTATGGTATATGATTATGATTGAACTGAATACTATGTTACTATAAGAATTAATAAAGCGATGGTTTCAGAAAAAATTAAGAAAACTTACATGAACTGATACAAAGCAAAAAAAGTAGAACTAGGAGAACATCATACAAAATAATCGCACTATTTTAATGACCATACATGGTTGTTTCCATTGATTGAGTCTTTGAGAATAAGGACTATTTCAGTTTTGTCTCTGTGTTCCTCAAGTACGTAGCATACAGTCTCTACTAAAAAATTTTGGTTGAAAAAATGTATATTAGCCTAGGAAATAGGAGTCTTGGGAAAGAATTAACTACTCTGATCAATACAATGATCCACAACAATTCAAAAGAATTCATAAGAAAAATGCTACCCACCTCCAGAGAGAGAACTGGTGAAGCATATTTTCTTTCACTTTTTTATTTTTCTTGCTTTTTTTCTTTCACAACCTAGCTTATATGGAAATATGTTTAGCATGACCTCATATGTATAATGGGTATCATAACTCTTGCCTTCTCAATGGCTGGAGAGGAATGGGAGGGAGGGAGGTGGAGAATTCAGAACTGAAATTTTTTTTAAAAAATTTAAGATAATGTGGCGGGGTTTTGGCTATGCTGATTTTGAGATCCCTATAAGATATCCAGTTTGAGATGTCCAAAACATTAACAAATGTGTCAATCTGGAAATCACTTCAGTAGACTTAATAACTAAAGTCATAGAAGCTAATGAGATCATTACATGAGAGGGTGCAGAGGGAGAAGAGAAGAAAATCCAGGGCAGAGCCTTGTGAGACAACCAGTGTGCTGATGGCCTTCCTTTAGGTCTTTCTACTTTTTTGTGAGGAACAATGCATACTTGGGCTTTACAACTATTATTCTAAATTTTTGCCACAGAATCATGAAGTCATCCATTTCTTTTTTTTTTCTTGGACATAAGTAATTACTAGAAATGTGCTCTATTCTATTTGTGCCCAAAAGAGATCTCTCCATTGCCTGAATAAACTGGGCTATGAAAAAACTTAGAGGAATTTGGATATGTAAACAGGGTCTAGGTGGCTCAGTGGATAGAGCACCAAGCCTGGAGTTGGGAACCTGGGTTCAAATCTGGCTTCAGATACTTCCTAGCTATGACTTGCGTCACTTAACCCCATTTGCCTAGCCCTTGCTCTTCTGTCTTAGAGTTATACTAAGACAGAAAGTAAGGGTTTTTTTTAAAGGAGGGGAAAGGAGGACCTGCCAGGTAAAAGGAACAAACAGTTCTTATCATGTCATTCCCCTACTCAATAAACTCTTCTGGCTCCCTATTACCTCCAGGATCAATTACAAACATTACTTTGGGGGCCTTCATAATCTGATTCTAGATTATCTTTCTGACCTAATTATATATTATTCTCCTTCATACATTCAGGGGTCTATCCAAACTGGTCTTCCTGCTGTTCATTGCTGTTCCTTCTATATCTCATAGCCATGCCTTTGCATAGGCTCTCCCTTATACCTGGAATGCACTCTTCTCCTCACCTCAGCCTCTTAGAATCCCTAGCATCCTTCAAAGATCAGCTCAAAGCTGCCTCCTCAAGATCTTTCCTGATCCTTCTCTGCCTCCTCGCATTGCTAGCGTTCTACCCTGGAACACTGTCTTTTTGTCAACACGAGAACATGTTTCCACTGATTGAATGTAAGTTTCTTGAGAACTAGGACTATTTTATCTGCACTTAACAAATGCTAGCTGAATGGGTGGTTGGAAGGGGGAAATGTATACTAGAGTAGGAAATAGGAGATCTGGATTCAAATTCTAAGGGATGCTTATTCCTCCTATAGGACCATGGACAGATCCATCCACTTCCCTGAAGCTGATTTCCTTATGTAAAATGGAGATGATGACACTGATTCTACTCACCTCGTGGGGTTGTTCTGGAGAAAGTGAACATAAAGAACATCATAGCACATAAAATCCTATATAAATGAGTTATTACAACAATATTGTTATTATCCCGGACATATAAAGCATCCATAAACAAAAAAGAAATTGCTTATATTTTAAAGGGCAAGAAACAACTTGCTACTGATAAAGAAGTCATTCCTGGATCAGCCACATTTATCCCATCAGAGAAGCAATTTGTTAAAAAAAAATTAACACAAAACTAAGAGCAAGAATAAAAAAAAGACATGAAATACAATTAAAAGAACTCCAAACTGACCTATTTCAACAAATTACAACTCAGAAACACAAATTTATCTATGATCTCGCCAAGTTGGAAGCACCTTCCAAAAATACAGATTGTGCCCCATTCTTGTTCATTTCTTGTCCATTTCTTCCCATCAGGTCACCACAATGGGTTCCATATCCTGAAGGTCTTCCTTGCCTTCTCCTAACAGCACAAGGGAACCCTTGGAGCATTGTGGCTTTCCATCTATCATCCCTTGCCATCATCGTATACCCAGTCTGTCCTCTCTTCTTATATGTGTTCTTGATGGCATCTTTTCCTCCCATTCTTCAATGAAGTTGCTCATTGGATAAATGTTGTACCCTTCTTATACCCATCCTATGCCTCTTCATTGCCCTCAGCGTGATGCTCATTTTAATCCTGCAGAGATGGTTGTATTTCATGTCTTGCTGCTATCATACAACAACACCAGTAGAATTTTGGTATTTTAAAAATGGGCCTTTGTTTCCATGAGAAGTTTGGGGTCATTAAAAGAGCTTTGTAATTTCCTGCAGGCAATCCATCCTGCTCTTTTCTTCACGTTCAACCCTGAGCCCAGCCAATCATCCATCTACATTGCTGTTTCCAGATATTTATATATATATATATATATATATATATGGATGGACAAGCCTCTATAGGTTGTTCTTCCAAATCCATGTTGTAATCTAGGGTCCATGGACACATTTCAGGAGTTCCATGAATTCAGATGGGGGCGGATTTATATCTCTATTTGCAATAATATCTTACTGAAATTTTGTATTTCTATCAATTACTTAAAAATTATTCTGAGAAAGGTCCATACAAAAAGTCCATGATACTTGCAAAAAATGATTTAACAATCCCTGGTCTTTCTTATATAGATTCTTTGGCCAAGCAGTTACAAAGTTTGGTCAGCGGTTACAAATCTTTTCCAGAAGGCTCTACAGTGTCAATCAATAAGCATTTATTAAGTATCTACTATATGCCAGGCACTGTGCTAAGCTCTGGGGGATACAAAGAAAGCCAAAAGATTGTCTCTGCCCTTGAGGAGCCCAAATGCAGTATTATAAGGCTTGATGCAACTAGCACAATGACATGTACTAAGAAGAGCATGTGGAGAGCCTCCCCAACCAATAAGGTACCCTCTTCAATTTCCAATCTACCTAGATTCTTCTCCATGACAATGGTATGATGAACATTCATATTCTTGTTTTATGTCTCTCTTGATTTTATAATCAAGGGGTCATTGAATCATTTAATTTATCTCTCTTTTTAACCAAAGAATCTTTAATAATTTTGATGTATGAATAGAAGGTATCTTATGGGGAAAGAACCCTTAAGGTGCTAATTTGTTGTAATTAAATGCTTTTTCATATTTGACAAACAATAAGCCCAACAGAACTATATATTCTCTACATTTTCCACTGAGTCGCTAAATATCTTATTGGTTTTAGCCTCCATGGTTTTTCTCCATTTTGAGTTCACTCTGCTCATAATTCTCCATCATCCTTATTTGTGAGAATTTACAAATGAGTCTGTTTTCAAAATGAGTATCTCTTTGGTTGCTATCTCTCTTCTCTTGGAAGATAAGTTAAATATTTGCTGATTAAAATGCTTTCTGGGGTCTTTTAGACTTCTGATGGATATAAACTTGCAACAATAAAACTTTTTTTATAATCCATGCCTATATTATTTCTGTTGTCCACTCCCCATTTTTCGTGATTGTATTCCAGATCATTTTATCATTATTATTATTTTTCCTTTTTATTTACTCGGATCTTTGCTCTGACAAGTCAATGATCTTATTGTATATAGACAATTGATTCAGGAGTAAATCCCACATGAATAAGTTTTTTCCTGACTGTTAAAATATAGCCTATTTCTTTTTTTGTGATGTTATTTGGTGCTTGCCACCTAACAACTCTTTTTCTCAAACAAAGTATTCACCATGGGAAGGTGTGAATATTCTATGCAATATACAAGTGTTTGGTCTCTGTTACTCTTTTTTTCCTAAACCATGCTTTCTCATAGATTTCTCAAAATCTTCATCTTTTCTCACCTCTGTTTTCATTGAAGCCATCAAGTATCAGAGTATGTGTTATGTTCATTAGTAAGGTCATATTTAGATCTTTATAAAATTTCTCAATCTTTTCATCCTCAGTAACTGATATTGATACATAAACTATAATTATTTTCATGGGATTCATTTGGCAAATATTTATCATGAGTTCCACAATAAAAGATAACTAAATATCTCATGACCATTTCCAGAGGCAATGAAGTCGAATGGAAAGAACACCAGAAGACCTAAACTAAAAGCCTGCTTTTGGTGATTGCTATCTGTGTGGCCTTAGAAAAGTCACTTAAATTCTCTGGGCCTCAGTTTCCTCAATTATAAAATGTAGGAGTTGAACTAAATCTCTAAGTTCCCATCTAGCTCTAGATCTATGAAATAATGTTTCTCATTGCTACTGGACATATCATAGAATCAACTTTTTTCTTTACCACTTCAAGGAGTGTCTGTGAACCATTATTCTATTTCACTTCAGTTTCCTTCTTTCTTCTTTTTTTTTTTTTTTTTTTTTTAACGAAGCTCCTTCTATTTAATTTTTTTTTTACACCCTTGTACTTCAGTGTATTGTCTCATAGGTGGAAGATTGGTAAGGGTGGGCAATGGGGGTCAAGTGACTTGCCCAGGGTCACACAGCTGGGAAGTGGCTGAGGCCGGGTTTGAACCTAGGACCTCCTGTCTCTAGGCCTGGCTCTCACTCCACTGAGCTACCCAGCTGCCCCCCTTTCTTCTTTTTTTAATTCATTTTTACACTTTTCAGTTTTATTGATATGTTTTGTTTTTACATTATAAACATTTACAGATTATTCCTGCTTTGTGAGAAGTCTCTTGTAACAAAGCAAAATAGCTAAGTAAAACTAATAATAATACAGTGACCTCATCTGAAAGTTCATGCAACATTTCACATCTAGAGCATCTTTTTTTTAAAAATTAACAGAAATCTATTTTCCTTCCCACTCCCTAGTCCATTAAAAAAGAAGAGAAAAGATAAATTTCTCATAACAAATATGCATAATCAAGCAAAGAAATCCCCTCAATTGTTGAACACAAATACACACACATAAATATATATGTGACACACATACACACACACATATATATGTACATATATATATCATCCTATATCTTAAATATATTTCCTCTCTGTAATGGATAGCACATTTCATCATCAGTCTTCTAGGATCATGAATAGTCACTTAGTACTAGTCACAATTCTAACTTTTGAAGTTGTTTTGTTTTGGTATTGCTATCCTACCAATGGTTCTACTTCCACTCATGCCATTCTTCATTAGTTTATAAAAGTCCTCAAAATTGTTTCTTTTTATAATGGTTATTACAGCATAAATTGCTCTGTTTATTTTTTAAACCCTTGCCATCTATCTTAAAATCAATACTGTGTATTGGTTCTAAGGAAGAAGAGTGGTAAGGGCTAGGCAGTGGGGGTTAAGGGACTTGCCCAGGGTCACACAGCTGGGAAGTATCTGAGGCCAGATTTGATAAGCTGGTCTATTTCTGCTCACTTCATTCTTTATCAGTTCATAAAGTTTTCCATGCCTTTAAAAAAAACTCTTTCCTTCTTTCTTAGAATTGATACTGAGTAATGGTTCCAAAGCAGAAGAGTGCTGAGCATTAGGCAACTGGAGATAAGTAACTTGGGGGATAAGTAACAAGGTCACACGGTTAGGAAGTGTCTGAGGTCACATTTGAACCCAAAGACCTCCTAGCTCCAGGCCTGGACTTCTATCCACTGAGCCACCTAGCAGCCCCTTCCCTTGTCTTTTTTTTTTTTTTATAAATTTTTTTTTTAACCCTTGTACTTCGGTGTATTGTCTCATGGGTGGAAGAGTGGTAAGGGTGGGCAATGGGGGTCAAGTGACTTGCCCAGGGTCACACAGCTGGGAAGTGGCTGAGGCCGGGTTTGAACCTAGGACCTCCCGTCTCTAGGCCTGACTCTCACTCCACTGAGCTACCCAGCTGCCCCACCTTGTCTTTTTAATAATAATTAACATTTATATAGTGCTTAGTTTGTGCTAGTTACTGTACTAAGCATTTTTATTATTATTATATATTATATTTATATTTTCCTATTTTATCTATATTATAAATATATTGCATATATTTATAATTCTTATAATAATAATTTTACAGATGAGGAAACAGATTAAGTGACTTGATCAGGATCACACAGCTGGTAAGTAACTAAAGCTGGATTTGAACTTTGAGCCTCATTCTCTATCCACTGCACCATGTAGCAGCCTCTAAATCTTTTTGAAATAATCTGTTTTCTCATTTATTACAGAAAAATAGTATTCCATCACATTCATATATCACTACTTATTCAGCCATTCTGCCCTCTTAGTTTCCAGTTCCTTGATATCATAAAAAAACTACTATAAATATGTTTGTACAAAAAGAATTTTCCTCTCTTTTTGATCACTTTTCAGGATAGACTTAGGATTGTGATAACTGCATCAAACAACATGCACTGTTCGGTAACTTTTTGTGTATAATTACAAATTGCTTTTGAGAATAATTGTATTCATTCACAGGACCATCAACAGTGTACCACTGTTCCTGTTTTCCCATTGCCCCTCCAACATTTATCATTTTCCTTTCCTGTCATCTTTTATGATTTCCTTTACAGTGAGAATGACAAGATTTATGTGTATAGACACCTAAGTTTAGAGGGACCCATCACTAGTAGAGTGGTCACCCAATGGTGAATTTTTTGGCCATGGCAGCTCATGAAATAAAAAGAATTACAAAATGGTCCCCAGGCTTTCTCGTTTTACAGTGATCGGGTCAAAGTGGCAAGATAAGAAGCAAGAGGTGCTAAGAATCAGTTTTTAGACAATCTTTGAATGGTAATTTAAAGGTTCTTATTCTAGTTATAAGATAATTGTCCTCTGACCTATCAGTGGGCATACTGCTATCAGAGCTAAATCATATCAAACAAATATTGATAACAAAAATGGGATATGGATGGAAGAAAAGATAGCTTCTCTAATGCCAGTAATCATAAAGATATTGAACAAATATAAGTCAATTGCCATAAGGAGGGAACAAAAAGGAATTTGATTTACATTAAAATACCTTAGTTCACAAATACTTAATTTACTAGGTATATGATGAGATGGTAGTCAAGGGCAATGCCTTAACATTTACAAAAGAGCATTTGTAAAATCTTAACGAGAAGGATGATGAAAGATTATTAGCAGGGAGGCAGCTCAGTGATTCAGTGGATTGTGATCCAGACCTAGAGATATGAGGTCCTGGGTTCAAATGTGACCTTAGACACTTCCTAGCCATGTGACCGTGGGTGAGTCATTCAACCCCCATTGCCTAAACCTAACTACTCTTCTGCCCTGGAACCAATGTACAGTATTTATTCTAAGACTGAAAGTAAAAAATAAGATTATAAGCAGTAGAAATCAAAAGTCGATTTTTTAAAACCTAGGTGAAAAAATCTATACAGTTAAACAAAGTCATCCTAAGAGAATTTAAGAGAAAATGAGAAGAAGACAATAAAAAAAGAAAAGTGAAAAAGACCTACAACATCTTTTTAAGATTGTAAACACTTTTCACCACCAAGAAACACAAAGCCATTATAGTTGGATTTTCTCATCACAGAACCATATGTATGTAAAGAGGAAGTAGAAAGGATCCTAAAGAGAAGAAACATGAGGAAAATACCTAGATTAGGCCAAGTGTTCATAGATAAGACCTATGTTGGAGATGACATAATTGTGAGAGCACTGAAGGATTGGTTCACTTTAAGTGTCTGAAGAAGAAAATGCCAAAGTTGCGGGAAGAAAAGTACACATTGATACCAAAATGATGAAGAAAATTTCAGTCCCTAAGGACTCATATGCCTAATTTCCAAAATATGTAAAAAAAAATTTATGACAATAATATAAACACATATTGAGGACAGACATCCTTGCTAGGAATGTCTTTGGAAAATAGACATTACAGAGTAGATCACAACTTTACCATCGCATAATTAAGTGGAAAATGTAGAAAATGTAAGATCCCAATGTACTTATTATTTGTGGACTATTAAAAAGCTTTCTATTTGGTAGGGCAAAATTATGTCTTAGAGATTATTCTAACAAGCTGTTTCCCATGCACACATCAATATTATGCAAGATTCACCGAAAGGCATAGTAACAGAGATAACCTTGTTCAATAATCATAATCATTCATATTATGTGAGGCATAAAACAGGATTTTGTGTGTTTGCCAAAGGTGTTCATCACTCATGGAGGAGATTCAGGACAAAAGTCAAGTTGAAGAGAGATTACCTATTGATGGTGAAGTCCTCCAGATGCCCCTGTTTACAGGTGACACTGAGCTGCTGAGAACAAGAGATCAATAACCCATAGGTTTCACTGGTGTCCTTATAATGTCAAGAAAAAGCAAGAAAGGATCATAGCACATTAAGATCATTGACTGTGTTGAACTTATGGTGATAACATATGGACAAGAAGAGCACAAGAAGAGCAGGCGCAAATGGGTTGAAATCTGCACTGTTGGAAGGAAAATACACATGGGTTGGACTACAGATCCATTTGGGTCAGAGTATTTTGCATAAATCATATTCATATGGTTTTGGCAACAGAATATGTCTACTATTTAGGACACACCAAGCTTAGAACAAAGAGATTTATTGCCAGTAGGTTGCCAACTATGTAATTCATTTTGTTTTAGCTTTACATTTAATTTTTATTTTTGCAGTACTTTCTTTTCATAATATAGCTTCCCCCCTCTTCTACCAGATGAATCATTCCTGTAACATAAAATAAAAAAAGGAAAAGTGGAAGGAAAGTGATTCAATAAAGCAAATCAACATATACTGCATATATGACAACATATAGAGTATTCCACATTTATAGTCCTCCACACACATATATGCACATCTGCAAAGAAGAGAAGGAAGTGAATTGTCTTAATTTTTATCTGAGGTCAAGCTCAAACATTTTAACTATCCAATATTGTGTTTTCATTTTTTACTTTCCATTTTCCATTTACATTGTTGTAGTTGTTTTGAATATTGCTTTTCCTGGCTTTGCTTATTTCACTCTGCATCAGTTCATATAAATTTTCTCATGGTCCTCTGAATTCTTCATATTTGCCATTTCTTATGGCAAATAATATTCCTTTACAACTACATAACATAATTTGTTTATCCATTTCCTAGTTGATAGGCATCTGTTTCCTTTTCTTTGCTACTACAAAAATTGTTGCTATGAATTTTATGCTATGAGACCTATCTGTCATTAATCTCCTCCAGATATGTGCATAGCCATGGGATCTCTGGGTCAATAAATATGGCCATTTAATTCAGGCATAATTTTGAAGAATGACTAGACTAGTTCATAGCTCCACCAATAATGTATTAGTGTGCCTGTCTTCCTTATAGCCCCTCAAGTATGGACTATTTTCATATTTTGTCATGTGATTAATTCTTTAGTCATGAAACAAAAAAAAATTTTAATGACCTTCAGCACTATGCAGCCCCCTCCAACTTTCACAATGACAATATTCAAGTAGTAAAAAAAAAACAGGAGAGAATGCTAAAGATCACACAGCTTTTAGACCAACCATAAACATCGATGTAACTCTTGGTGCCCTAAATGTGAAATCTTTGTACAATAATAAAAGTTGTTAATTACTGGCAGGACTGAACCCATCATTACTGACAACCGCACAACAAAAAACACCAGAAGACAAAAGGACACTGTGTCTTACTAGAAGAATGACTTGTGGGTTCTCTTTGGAGATATAAATTGAGGGGACTATGGAATTGGTTTCATCATGTTCCCAAAGACAACAAGAAACATGGGGTGCTTGGTCATCCTACCTTGCTCATGATGAGAATAATATTGTTTAAAAGATTACCATGAAGGTAATTACAATTTATGCCTCAATATCTGTTGCAAAGATGAGGAATTTTTTTAAGTCCACAAAGAACTTGACAAAAACCTTCCAATTCAAATCAATATATGCCTATATGTAATCAGCAACTTCAATGTAAAGATGAATTCAGGGAGGTGGGATTAAAATACTCAGATTGACTTGTGATCTCTTTGGCATCCCTCCTACATTTTCTGTAATGAGGAAGTAACCCATCCATGTCTGCCCATTGCATATGACTCTTCTTCATGCCTCCCAGAAGTTCACCATGTTTGTCTAGGGACCTTCTTCATTTTCTTTTGAATGAATGAATATAACATTTATTAAGCATTTACTATGTGCAAAACACTGTGCTACGTGCTGGGGATACAAATAGAAAAGTAAGACAGTCCCCTTCTCTTGAGGAGCTCATATCATATTCTAATTGGGAAGACAACATATAAGGGAGGTTTCAACTGCAAGTCATATGGAAAGGTCCCATGGTCCTTAGGGGACAGAGGTAAAGTTAATGATAATGCCTTTTCTTTACTATAGTTTCCAGTAACAAAATCTTATCCGTTTCTGATGTTGAATTATTTGACAGTGCTGAGGACTTTGGTGGCAAGAGCTCTTTTCTGGGTCTTTAGGAGCTGTAGCTGTAGCAACTGCAGGAGCAGTTGCCAGGCTGCAACTCCACAGGGATTGCTTCCCAGGATGACTGATGAGGGCACTAAGCTAGAAGCATTGCTATTCCAAAAACCACTGGGTTTGGAGTCCTGGGCTATTCCCATCAGGGTGTGAGGGAAGATGTTGGTCAAGATCATGGTGGTGATCTGTCTTGCCTGGCACACACTACTTCCTATCTCTTCCTCATTGTACTTTGCTGCTTCAACCAGCTGGCACCCCTGTCCTGTGGATGGCAATTGGTTGACAGTTGGTGGGTATGGTGGCTCCTTTCCATTCTGCCATACTGGCCCCCACCACCACCACCAAATGATGACTAGGAGGGGTAGGCTGGAAACAAGAACCAGTGGTCTGACAGATGCTACTACTCACATCCCAGGCTCTTGTGCCTCTGCCTCTTGGTGGCAGTTGGTCAACAGTGGTTGCTAATAGTATTGAGGAATACAGGTCCCTTCTCTACAATAATTTCTCCCTCCCCCCCCCCACCCAAGGACAGCTGCAAGGAGTAGGCTAAAAGTAGGTCTGGTGGTTTGGGGTACACTGCAATTCCTGGGCTAGCCTCTGAGAGTAGAAGATGGTCAGGGTGATCTGATGTGGCTTGGCCCATGCTGCCTCCCATCTCCCTCTCTGCTTCAGTTGGGCTCACTTGCCTGCTCCATTAGAAGCAGTTGGTGGGCAATTGGCAGTGATGGTCATCCTGTTTTCCATGAGAATTGCCTCCCCAGATAATGGCTGGGCCAGAAACAGGATCCATGGTCCAGGGCTCCTGCACTTATCTGCCCATTGACATCAGAAAGATACCAGTGGAGTACATGGGCCTTCCACCAGTAATCTTTCATGCTTCATGTGATCAATCCATCATCTTCTACATTTATTCCATGACATCCTATATACCGCTTTTCTGTAATTTCTTCTTTATAATAAGTTATGGAAACCTCATGTGTTTCTCCATTGTCCTCTGGATGATCTTCCATTTTTATTCTTAAGAGAGTGTATCAGGGGCAGCTAGGTAGCTCAGCTAGAAACAGGTCCTGGGTTCCAGCCTGGCCTCAGATACTTCCTAAATGTGGGACCCTGGACAAGTCACTTAACCCCCACTGCCTAGCCCTTACCTCCCCTTCTGCCTTGGAACCAATTTGTACTAATGGCTTTAAGATGAAAAAAAAAGGTTATTTTTTTAAAAAGAAAGAGAGAAAGAATGTATTCTCTTAGGACCCTGAGCCATATAACCACTTCAGAGAAGGATTGGTATTAAAAAGATAGGCCTTTGTTTCAGACTGAATTGGGACTGGGGCAATGGTAATCAGACTATTTACCAAGGGCAATTCATTCTGTCCTCCTCTTGTTCAGTTCTAGACTGAGCTTCCTGAGGATCCCCAACAAGACTGAAGGTACCCTTGATGAAAATTAGGAGGAAATAGATTTTTGCAAATAATTTTCTATAGTCACATAATTGACTGAAATGTGACGAGAATACAAAATCCCACTGTCTACTATTTATTGATTGCAAAGAAGCATTTTACAGAATAAGGCAAAATTTAGCCTTAAAGGCTCTTCTTCAATGAGGAGTTTTCCGTGCATATGATAAGTGGATAAGATTCCTCCACAGAAGTAACCAAAGACCTTTGTTTAATGATCCTCTGATTACCAATAACAAATAAAGTATAAAATGAGAAATAAATGCAAGCTTACCAGAAGTAATTGTCCCCTGCATAGAGGCTATCCTGCAAAGTTCAGATAGAAAAAAGAAAGGTAAAAGACCTCCAGATGTCCCTGTTTGCAAACAATATTGTGTTGATTGCATCAAACCTTAGAATACTACAAGGATTCCTCAATGAGATAGAAGAGCACACAAAGGAAATCAGACTCTGAGGCCACAGTAAAAGTCAAATGGATAAAGAATGCCTATTGTCCAGGCTATGGCAAGCAATTGGATGGGCAGTACATTGAGTTAGTCTTGGAGTACAACTATCTTAGGCAAACACTACACAAGAACAATGAGCTGGGTCCAGAACTTAACAGGAGGAAAATAGCCCAGATTAGATTCCATTTGAAAAACTACACAGTGCTTTCAACAATTCCAAGCTGCTCCTTGGCACCAAAAAAAAAAAAAAAAAAATCTTTTAAAAAAAAAACACGATAATCTCCCAGTGATGCTATATAGCTCTGAATCACAGAACATCATAATTTCAAAACAACAACAACAAAATTGTGGGTGACACAAAGGAACACAGTGGGGGAAGGGAGAAGGAGGGTTGAGAGTGGACTGCAGCACTGCTAGTTTGTACACCAAAATATGAAGTATATCACCCTGGAAACAAATTATCAGAAAAAGAGGTGAGTCAGTAGTATATCAAGATTAAGGGGAAAGCCATAGGCTGACCACATGCTGCACTGAAATTCACAGGATGTTCAAAGCTGTAGAGAAAGACCTCTATAATGTCATGGAGGTCCTCCATGGAGAAGTTATGGAAGGACCTAGAAATGAATTACACAAGAGGAGAATATGTGAATGGGTTCTAATCCATACCACTGGAATGACTATTCACGTTCAAGAGATCAAGATACATCAAGGTCCACCAGGCACTGGAAAGGGCACTGGATATGGAGTTAGAGGTCCTGGGTTCAAATCCCAACCCTACTACTTACTCCTACATGACCTTGGGCAAATCACTTAATGTCCATTGGCCTCAGTTTCTTCACCTGTAAAATGAAGTAGTCAGATTAACAAAACCTCTAAATCTATGACCATATGAATTAGCATCCATATTTTTTTGTCACTTAAAAGTAGAGATTCTTCTTTCCCTAAATGTGGCTATAGCCTAAATGGATTCTCACTTGTTGCAATTATTTTTTTGTCACAAAGAAATCCTACTTTTAAACCTAATAAGAAAATATGGATTAGTACCCATTCCCTTTGACCCTAAGAAAAATAGGAAGAATTTATAAACTAATTCTTCATTGTACAAAAAAACCTACTCACTGATATATCCAAATTATTCAAATTACAAAGAAACAACATCTCATTTACACATTTTTAAAAATACTCAATGTAATAGGGGAAAGCAATCCATAGAGAGGAATGGAGGTAAGGAAAGACTACAAAAGAGGGCAAAGGGAGCCCGCTGCCATAACTTAGAAATACACACTGAAGCCAAAACTCTAAGAGAAACCTTAATATAAGTTTTCCTCCCATGCCTAATAGAGAATTGTTTTCCTTTTAATTCCCCTTAAAAACAGCAACACTGGAACTCAGGTTGGAAAGGGGTGAATTTCGTTTGGGTTTTCGGCTATAGAATAAAAAGCAATTTGATTAAGGCTTTTGATTCTATCTGAAAAGTTGCCCCAGGGCTCCTGATCCCACAAGTGATCCTTTATGCCTACAGTTTGTCAGTTACCAATTTAAAGATAAAAATTGACTGGAACATTAAATGTTGGGTACCCAGTTTTCCTCAAGTCATAGGAAAATATAGTCCCCAAAAAGTTGATTGGGGGGTGGGTGGAATTTAACTGTGCCCAATACACTAACTCCTAAATTTTTAAGCTAAAATTTCGAGAAGCCTCCTAAGCCCTCTTTCCTGAAAAATCGATGGAGGCACCATATTAGGAAGACCCGGTGAACGAGTCAAACAAGTATGTATGGAAACGAACGATGGTTTGCCCAGTTCCCAGTTTTAGTTCATGCAAATGCAGGACCTTGCATGTGCCACTGGGTGCCAACTCCCTGGAAGGGAAAAGAACCTAATTCAAGAGCATTCTTTCAGAATGCGGCTCCATTTGGAACAGGGGAAACGATGGGGAGGGAGGAAGAGGAGAAAAGGCGGGCTGAGGGGGGAAACCCTTGGGCAGACAAACACCTACAGCCCAGGTACTCCTATCTGTTGAAAAGAGCCAGTCTTTTCCTTTTTCTCTGAGGCTGAAGCGCACATTTCAGATAGGACACGCGTCTGCTTATCAGGAGAACAGGCGAATATTTCCGCAACATAAGATTATTGTGGTGGCTACGATTTTCCTAACCTCCAGCTACAATCCTCGCAGCCAATCTCTCAAAGTGGAACAGCATACAAAATTTGCTCCTCCCGCTCTCAGGTTCCCCCCACCCCACTCGCACACATAAACAATTTTGCATATATTTAAATCTCCTTTGCTGGTTTCCTTCTCGACGTTCCCCAACCCCCCCCCCCAAAAAAAAAGAAATTACAAAAATCCGTCATTTATCTCTTTTCCTTGCACCTCCATCTATCAGTGTTTCAAAGCCAGTCTCCTCGAATGTACAGCGGAGCAGGAGATGGGAAGCTTAATGGGAGTCTGCTCCTGACTGTGCAAACCCACACAGAGAGAGGACAGGAGCGCCTGCATTTGCATACATATTAAACGAGAGCAGTAAAAAATGCAGACATGCAAACCATTTGGACAAGGCTTGCCTCGGCAATGCGGCCTGCCAGGGAATCAATCTTCTGGTTTCTTAAAGGAAACCTGCTTTGGAAAGGGAGGCAAAGTCAGGAGGGGCCCTAGCTTGGAGAGGGAATTAAGGGCTGAGGGGAGAGGCGTGCTCAATCTTGGGGAGGGGAGTCGGGGGAGAGATCGGGCCTCCTGGTTCTCAATACACTTTAATTCCAAGGCCAAGTGAACCAGGCAAAGAGACACGATGTAATCTGCGGGAATGAGCGGTGGCCTCTGGGAATCAGGAGACCGGGATTCCAGCCCTAGGTCTACTATTAACTCATCTTGCAACCCTGAGCGGTTTACTTAACCCACAGGAACCGGAATGTCCTCCTTTGTAAAATAGGGGCTGGGAGAGCTTGAACCAGGTGGCCTTGAAGGTATCTTCCAGGTCTAACATTTTATATTTTATTTTGAAGGGAAAATTGAAGCATCTGAATTCCTCTATCTACCCTAACACAATTCAATCAGACAAACTTATATTAAGTACTTACTTTGTGCAACTCTGTTCTAGGTTCTGAAGCCACTTAGAGAAAAAAAAAAATTGTTTTTAACCAGTCCCTGGACTTATTGAGCAACTCCTTCATTCCACTTTTGGACCACTGTAAATGATAGGATTTTTTTTTTCCTGACATCAATTCTAAATTTGCCTTTTTGCAACTTCCACCCACTGCTTCCAGTTCTCCCCCCTAGGGCCAAGAGAACAAGTCTAATCCCTTTTCCAGGTGGTATCCTTTTAAGTCCTTGAACACAGCTATCATGTCCCCTCTGAATCTTGTCTTATCCAGATGAAATATCCCCGGTTCCTTCAACCAGTCTTCATATATAGCACAGACATAAGCCCCTTCAAAATTCTGGTTGCTCTTCCTCTGGACTCTCCAGCTTACATATGTTGGTCCTAAAATGGGATACCCAAAATGGAACACGATACTACAGATGTGGTTCTGGCCAAGGCAGAGGATGGAAAAATGATCACTTCCTTATTCCTGTATTTCTCAATGTAACCCTAAGATCACATTTATTTTTTTGGCTGCCATATCCCACTGTTGACTCGTACTGAATTTGCGGTCCATTAAAACCCTAGATCTTTTTTTAGACAAACTGTTATTGAACCACACTTCTTCCATCTTGTATTTGTGAAATTGCATTCTTGAACCCAAGTATAAGCCTACAGTATTTATCCCTGTTAAATGTTGCCTTATTAGATTTGGTCCAACATTTTAACCTGCCAAAGCCTTAATGGATCCTGACTGTCATCAATGTGTCAGCTAATCTTCCAAGCTTTGTGTCATTTGCAGATTTGATGACCATGACATCTATATCTATGTCTACATCCAAGCCATTGATGAATGTGTTACACATTATAGGGTCAAACACAGATCCCTGGGACATTTTTCTTCTGGCCTTTTAACCAGTTCCAGAATATACTCTTATCTAGCCCATATCCCTCCATCCTTACCATAAAATTAGCATAAGATATTCTGCCAAATGTTTTACTAAAAATCTAGATAAACTATACATCTAGTAGTTCTCTTCATCTAGCTGGTTTCCTTGAGCTAATTAAAAAAAAAAAAAAAGTACATGACCTGTCCATGGTGGAAGTATTCTGGTGCTTTGCAATCACTACTTCCTTTTCTAGAGGTTCAGTCAGTATTTACTAAGTGCCTTCTATATGCCAGGCACTGAGTTATGTACAAGGGATACAAAATGGCAAAAGAAAGTTCTCACACTCAAAAGAGTGCACAATACAATGAGGAAGATAAGCAAACAGATGTACAAATAAACTGTATGTATACAGATATATATTGTATAGTTGGAAAATCTTGAACCCCTGGAACTGCATTGCCCAGGATTCTTTTCTGTATTGTGAATTGAGTGGTGACCAGACTTTGTTGCCCTAGCTCTCTCTTCCATGTGAAGTGAGTGGGGAACATTCTCTGTGTTCTCTAGCTCTCTAGTTAAATATTAATAAATCTCTATAAATATTATACTTTGGAGATATTGAATATTAATTTTAAAATCCACAATATACATATACACATATATACATATGTATTTCTCTTTTTGTTGAATAGAAAATAATTAACAGGGGCAGAGGTAGTATTAAGAGAGATTGGGAAAGACTTCCTTTAGAAGGTGGGATTTTAGTTGGGACGATTTTAGTTGAAGGAAGCCAGGAGGCATGGATGAGAGGGGAGAACATACCATGATTAGGAATCCATCAGAGAAAATGCTTAGCACCAAGAGATGTAGTGCCATGTTCATAGAAGATCAAGGATCCAATGTCCCTAGAGTCATTAATAATCCATTCTAGGATTTTTCTAAAATCTGAAGTCCTAGGGGGCAACTGGGTGACTCAGTGGATTGAGAGCCAGGCCTAGAGATGGGAGATCCTAGGTTTGGGTCTGGCCTCAAAGACTTCCCAGCTGTGTGACCCTAGGCAAGTCACTTAAACCCCCATTGTCTAGCCAATACAACTGTTCTATCTTGGAACCAATGCACAGTATTGATTCTAAGATGGAAGGTAAGGATTTAGGGGGGAAAAAAATTGAAGTCCTGCTCACTGGTCTATACAGCTTCCATTCCCCTCCTATTTTTGAACTCCAAAACAGTATTTGCCCTTTTCCACTCCTACAATACCTTTTCTGTTCCCTACTATCTTTCAAATATTATTGACAATGTCTCAGTAAGAAAGAACTCTGCCAATTCTTTCAGTGTCCAAATGGATGTAGTCCATCTGGTCCAGGTGACTTGAATTTATTAAGGGTATCTAACTTCCCTCTTACTATTTCCTGACTTTTAAATAACTCCTCATTATCCATTTTTGTTCTGTCCTTTCCAGTCTATAGGTCATTCTCCTTGGCAGACAAAACAAAAGCAAATGAGAATTGAACAAGTCAGTTACTATCATTTCATCCATCCCAAGCAGTGGTCCTCTCCTTTCTTTGATCTTCCTTTTTTTCTTACAATATAGCTTTTAAAAAAAATACTTTTTGTCATCCTCACCAGCCTCAGCTCATTCTGAGCACTAGCACTCCTAACACAATTGTTCCGATACCGTGCCAGGCTTTTGTTTTCATCCTCAGTTACCAGCCCTTGCTTCCATCTTCTGTACAAATCTAAAGTCTAAGTTGATTGGCGAGCCCCCCATACATCTACATTGATTTCTTCAGCCTACTCCCATTTTCCCTCTCCTTCCTATCTTCTACCTTCAATATTTCATTCTTGAAAGTTTCTTTTCCCTCCTGGGCTTCCTTCACCCTGCACAAGTTAAGTCCACAGGATACTGCCTCTCCATTCTCTGAACCTTTTGCAAGCTAAGGCTTAAGTCAGAACATGCTCAGCTGTCCACTCCTTTTTCACACACAGCAGGAGAAAATGGTCACTTCCTCACAACCTTTCAATCATTTCTACTTCAGAAGTGGGGTAATTGTGAGAATCAGATTCATAATGGATTTCTCTCCCATTCCTTGTTGGTTCCTTCATAGAATTATCATTAAGGAAAATCAAGAAGTTATTAGCTACACAGTGTTGGACAGAGAGAGGTCTGGTATTTGTCTGGATAATTGAAGTCCCTCCTCATCATTCTATAATTCCTCTGCTAACTGCCATCTCTAATTCAACATATTCTGTCAGAGGTAATAGCAGAAAAAGACATTCGCCTAAGAGGGGCACACAAATTCATGATTCACCTAAGCTCCAAGGATGATCTAGCCCTAGTGGCAAACAGGCAGACCCATTACTGACTTCTCTGGGGAAGGGAAGCTACTACCAAAAGAAGAAGGTGTCTGCACCTCTAAGAAACCAACAAGAGGTTTATGTGCAAGATCTATGTGCACATAAGAGATGCTCAGTACAGTGTTCTATACATAGCAGGCCCCTTAGCAAATGTCTGTTGGGTGAATGACTATGTTAACAATTGATCTTATGTTTCAGGTTCTGAGAAAAAGTTCTATTTGTCATAGAATCACAGACTTTCAGAGTTGAAAGGGACCTCAGAGGTCACTTTTAGTCAAACTCACTCCTGATTAGAAACTGCTTTCACACCACTGTCAAGTGACAATCATCCATCCTCTTCTTGAAGACCTCTAGTGAGAAGGAACTCAACACCACCAGAGGCAACCCATTTCATTGTTGGACTCTTAGAAATCATTAGAAAGTTTTCCTTCTTCAGTTTCCTCCCCATCTGGGTCACTATCCTCTAGATGTATACCAATATATCAGTGTTCTTCCTGAATTGAGACTCCAAGAACTGGTCTAATCTTAGCAGAGTACACTGAGACTATCACTTTCCCAGATTCTAGATTCCCTTTTTTAATTTCTTTTTTATTATAATCTTAATTATCAATAGACACAAATATGTCAACATACCAAGATCAAAAAAATCATGTATCAGAATCATGACCTTGTTATGAACACAGCTTGGGTTTTTTTTAATTTTTTGTAAAGATGTTTTATTTTACCAATTACATGTAATGACAATTTTTCACAGAAGTTTACTGAAGTTATATGATCCAAATTGTCTCCCTCTCTCTTTTCCCTACCCTTTCCCAGAGCTAGTATGCAATTTTGTCTGGATTTTACATGTATTATCATGCAAAACATATTTCTACATTATTCATTTTTAGAATAATCATATAAAACCAAAACCTCAAAATAAAAAACCAAATAAACTAAAGTGAAAAATTGTATACTTTGATCTGTAGTCTTACTACAACAGTTCTTTCTCTGGAGGTGGATAGCATTCTTGTTCATAAATCCCTCAGAATTGTCCTGGATCTTTGTATTGCTGAGAGTAGCTAAGTCTTTCACAGTTGATCATTCCACAATATTTTTGTTACTGTGTATAATGTTCTGTTGGTTCTAACTCACTTTATTTTGCATCAGTTCACTTAGGTCTTTATAGCTCTTTCTGAAATCATCCTGTTCATCATTCCTTACAGCACAATAGTGTTCCATCACCAGTATATACCACTTGTTCAACCATTCCCCAGTTGCCAGACATCCCTTCAATTTTCAATTCTTTGCTGCCACAAAAAGAGCAGATATAAATATTTTTGTACAAGTAGATTCTTTCCCTTTTTTTCATCTTTTTGGCATACAGACCCAAAAGTGGTATTATTGAATTAAAGAGTCTGCATTATCACAGCTTGTTTTTTAAAGGCATATTAAATTGAGCAAGGTGGTAACAAAAGTGCTCTATTTGTGTCCCCTTCTGAAATTCTTTTTTTGTTGTTGTTTTTCTGTATCATTTTTAATATTTAATGATATATTTTCTTTTGTTTTATTATAACTTTTTTTTAACCTTTACGTTATGTCTTAGTATCAGTTCTAAGACAGAAGAGCATCTAGGACTAGGGGCAATCGGGTTAAGTGGTTTGTCCTGGGTCATACAGCTAGGAAATATCTGGGGTCATATTTGAATCCAGATCTTCCCAACTCCAAGCCTGGCACTCTATCCAGTGTGCTACCTAACTGCCTCCTATTATATCTTTTTTAATGCAGTCCAGCATCACATTAGTTTTTTCGTCTGCCATATCACACTATTAATTCATACTGACCTTTTAGCCCACTGAACTTAAATTCCCAGGCACTGTATTAGGCTCTGGGAATATGATGAAAATTAAACATGCCCTCCGCTAAAAAAGCTTACAGTATATTGAGGGAAATGTGTATGTATAAGTCCTTCACTCATGAAGCTTACCAGGGAATCCTGTATCAGCCCTGGATCCAGGCCACCTGCCTATGGCCTCTTTGCCCTAGAAGGTTCCAGAGCTCCCGAGGCCTCTCTTGGATCAGATCCACTCCAAATTGCCAGTTCCTGACTCTTATCCAGACTCCCCCAGTTTGTACCTTCCTCTGTTCCTGCCTACTGAGAGTTTACTGCCTCTTATAGACTCACTATAACTATCTGTTCTGAAGCTGAACCTCAGAGGAGGCTACTGAACAGTCTGATCACCTGCATCCCTCAAAAGATCTCTCTCCAGCCACTGACAGTTGGCCTGGATGCATTCCCTAATGGTTAGCATAGCCTTCCTGTCCTATTCTCCTCTCCCAATTCCGGTGATTCTTAACTCCATCGCCTGTCACTGTACAAATCCATACTCCATCCTCAAATCACTCTCTTATTCCCATCCATTATGCTAGAATACCTGCTCCACAATAATCAAGAAAACATTCATATTAAAACTTTTCTTTTCCCACTTCCTCCAACTTCTGGCTATCACTGAGACCTGGCTCCCTCCTGATGGCACTGCCTCCCTGACAACCTTTTCAAACATTGGCTACACTTTCATTCATCCCTTCCTTCACCCCTTGAGGAGTCAGTTGAGCTCTACACTTATCTTCTGTACTTGACTCCCTCACTTGTTCTCCTTTCTAGTAAACCTTGCCAAGACCCAGTCCTGGTTTACTCTCACCATCCATTGCTCTTGCTTCTATTCACATGCTGCTGAACATAGATGGAGAAAATTATAAACTGCGCTGCCTGGGACCACTACAAATCTCTATTACACAATTTTCATGGGGCCCTCACTGCAGCAAGGCAATTAATTCAATATCCACTCACCACATCAACTATTCTAAACCTTTTCATCCCTCCTCAAGGCTCCTATGGCATCTCCTCCCACCCTTTCATCAGAGATCTTTGTCTCATACTTCACCAAAAAACTGAGGTCATTTCACCAAGAGCTCCCTCTTCTCCCCTCATCCTCAATGCACATGGCTCAGATGTCTTCCTCCTCTATCTCCTCCTCCACTCGTGCCCCAAATGAAGAGGTGGCCCTTCTCCTTGCCAAGGCAAACTCCTTCAGATATATAAGTGAGCCCATTCTATCCCATCTTCTCCAGAAGATTTCTACCTCTATCACTCACTCTCTCATTAATCTTTTTTAAACCCTTACCTTCCGTCTTGGAATCAATACTGGGTATTGGTTTTAAGGCAAAAGAGTAGTAAGGGGTAGGCCACAGGGGTTAAGTGACTTTCCCAGGGTCACACAGCTGGGAAGTGTCTGAGGCCACATTTGAACCTAGGACCTCCCATCTCTGGGCCTAGCTCTCAATCACCGAACCAAGTAGCTACCCCCTCTCATTAATCTTTAATCAGTCCCTGTCTACTGGCTGTTTCCTTACTATTTATAAACACGCTTATGCTTCCCCCATCCTTAAAAACAAAACAAAAAACAAAACAAAACAAAAAAACTCAGCCCCTTGTACCATTTCCAATAAACACTGTCATATCTTCCCTCCCTTTAGTGACTATGCTCCTTGAGAAAATATATAGATATAGGAGAGAGGATGTCATGTATAAGGAACACGTAAGCCAGGTTGGCTGAACCATAGAATATATGAATCACAGTAAAGTGTCCTGTGCCTGAGACCCTTTGAAATGTCTTTGGATCCCATCATTTCTCTAAAATTGTGCTAAGGTTTCTAACAATTTCTTAATTGCTGATTCTATCAATCATCCTTCCAGGCAAATAAGTTTGGGCTCTACTCCCCCTCACTCTACCCATATTCAATCAGTTGCCAAGTCTTGTTCAGTTCTACCCCTTTTTCCCTTAAATCTGTCCCTTTCTCTCCATTTACATGACCCTCAAGTTCAAACTCTCATCATCTCTTTTCTAGACTTTTGTAATAGCTTCTTAGCTGGTTTCACTACTTCTTGTCTTTCCCTTCTTTAATCTATTCTCCATTTAGCTGCTAATTGTTATTTCTAATCCATTCTAACCCACATCATTCCCCCCCACTCAAGATGTTCCATGACTCCCTATTACCTCTAGGAACAACTACAAACTGCATTTAAATCCCTTCACAATGTGACCATAACTTTTCTTTCTAGACTGTGTGTGGAAAGATAGGGATGGATGGCAGAAAGATTAGAGAGTTGGACTCAGCAAGATTTGGCAACTGATTGCAACACTCATGTAGAGGGAGAGAGAGGGAGGAGACAAAGATGACTCTGAGATTGTGAACCTAGGTGACTGGAAGTATAATTTTAGTGATTTCATCAGAAGACTCCAAGGTTTATATATCTAGCCCAAAAGTTCTGTCCTGAATTTCTTTAAGCCCTTACCTTCCATCTTAGAAGCAATATTGTATATTGGTTCCAAGGCAGAAGAGCATTAAGAGCTAGGCAATGGGAATTAAGTGATTTACTCAGGGTCACCCAACTAGGAAGTGGCTGAGGTCAGATTTGAATCCAGGACCTCCTGTCTCTAGGCCTGGATCTCTATTCACTGAGCCACCTAGCTATTCTTGTCATGAATTTTAGTCCCATATCACCAACTACCTGTTGAGAATCTCCAACAAGATGTCCTATAGGCATCACAAATTCAACATGTCCAAACCAGAACTTTTTACTTCTCCCCCAACCCTTCTATTCTTCCCAGTTACTCTATTTTTGTCAAGAGCACCATCAACCTCTTATCAAATAGGTTTGCAACCTCAGCAGCAGCATCTTCTCTTCACTTTCCTTTACCCTTCATAACAAATCAGTTGCTAAGGCTTATCAATCCTATCTCCATGCATATAGACACCACCTTAGTCCAGGTCTTCACTAGCTCCCTCTCTTGAACTATTGAAATAACCTCCTAATTGGTCTCCCTGCCTTTAATCTCTTCCATCTCCAATCAATCCTCCATACAGCAGGCAAATTGATAACTCAAAAACTCAGGTTTGTCACTCCCAGATTCAAGAAGCTCCCATGGTTCCTTCTTGCCTCTGGGATAACATATTAACTCCTCTATTTGACTGTAAAGCCCTTCACAATATAGCTCTACTTTGCCTTTCCAGGCTTATTACACATGATTTTCATTCAGCCATACTATAGTCCAATCAAACTGGTCTCCTTACTGTTCCTCAGAAATCACATTCCATCTCTTGTTTCAGGATCTCTGTTCCTCATACCTGCCATGGATTCTTTAAGTAGAGAATCCCCACTTAGAGCCTTTAGTATCCTTCTAAATTCATCTCAGCTACTATTTGCTTCAGGAAGCCTATCCTCCCCTCATTGTTTCTGCCCTCTTTCCACTCCAAAATATTTTTGTATTTTGCATTTAATTTTCTATGAATGAGTGATTTCCCACCCCAGTAGAATATTGGCTCCTTGAGGAAGGAAATCATTTCTTTTTTTGTCTTACATCACCCAGTACCTAATACAGTAACTGGCACCTAGGAGTTACTAAAATGAATGATTGTTGAATGAGTTGTGTTTTTTGTTTTGTTTTGTTTTTTTTAAACCCTTGTACTTCGGTGTATTGTCTCATAGGTGGAAGATTGGTAAGGGTGGGCAATGGGGGTCAAGTGACTTGCCCAGGGTCACACAGCTGGGAAGTGGCTGAGGCCGGGTTTGAACCTAGGACCTCCTGTCTCTAGGCCTGACTCTCACTCCACTGAGCTACCCAGCTGCCCATGAGTTGTGTTTTGAAGGAATGATCTTTCTCTATTTCATTAAAGGACACCATGAAAGCCCAGGATGTTCCCTATATTTTCTCTGCTGAAGTCCAAAATCAGATATTCCTTCCTCTACAAGAATCCTGGGAAAATTCTGGAATGTGTTAGTAAAAGGAAGGTTTGTGAGCCCTTACAAGGGGAAGCTGTGATCCGCAAGAGCCAGCATAGCTTCATCAGGAAGGAGTCATGGCAGTCTAACACTTATTTCCTTTCTTGACAGAGTAACTAGAGTGAGAGATCAGGGAGATTCTTTAGGCACAGTATGGCCAGATTTCAGCATGTGACAGTTTCTCATGCTACCTTTGTAAACAGGTTTCAGTGAATCTCAGGGATTGATTCAGTACCTTATAATATGGTAGGCACTGGAGTCACAAAAGACAAAAATGCTTTCCAGTGTACAAATCTGGAATAACCAGTACATCTCCCAGCAAAGGGCCAATACAGGCAGTGTTATCCCCATTTTACAGATGAGGAAACAGCTGGTATGCGTTAAGTGACTTGTCCACTGGTCAGAAACCAGGATGTGAGCCCAGGTCTTCCCACAAATCCTGTGTTCTTTCCATTCTCCCCACACTATTTCAGTTTGTTTTCTTTCATCTTTTAAAGGTGCTCTTGAGATTTTCCTTTAAGAGGCTCCTTTTGAGTAGCAGCAGCAATTTTTTTTCTTTTCTTTTTTTTTGAGAGCATAGTAGTAGGGTATATAAATAATAATAGATACATTCTCTGCCCTCAAGAAGCTTAGTATAGCAGGAAAGCTAAGATGCACACTCATGTGTATACATGTGCAGACACACACGCACAGGGGCAAAAATACAGCATCAAAGATTACTGAAGTTGGAAGGAACCTCAAAGATCATCCAATCCAAATTCCACATTTTAAAGATGATTTTCCAGAGAGATTGAATGACTTGCCCAAAATCATACATGGTTAAGTGCTGAGATTTGAAGCCAAGTCTTCCAAATTAATCATTCAAAGATACTTGCTTAATGCCAAATAAGGCATAGAAACCAAAAAAAAAAAAAAAAAAAAGTATTTTAAGGGCAGAGAGGAAGGAGAGATCCCTGTAGGATATAGGCTGAAATCAGAGAAAGCTTCATAGAGGAAGTAAGCCCTGAACTGAGCCTTGAAGGATGGATAGGTAAGGACTTAAAAATAAGTGATAGGCAAAGGGTGGTTCTAAGTGAGGGTAATGTCAAGAACAAATGATTCCTATGCAAGGCACTCTTGATCTGATCCTAGGACAATTAGCAGGTAAAGATAATGCCAGCTTATTCCAAACTACCCAGCTCATAAGCTACAAACACAGCTTCTCCAGGGATAAGAAAAAAGTTTCTATCAGGATATGATCCTATATCCTGCTCAGAACATTAACTACAGAACAGGGTAGAGGCTTTGGGAAGGCCATTACTTTTGATTTCAAGTATAAAAAGTCTAAAAGGCTGGGGGCCGGGGAGGGAGGGAGGTGGCTCAATGGATAGAGTACCAGGCCTATAGACAGGAAATCATGCATTCAAATCTGACCCTCAGACATTGCCTAGCTTCATGATCATGGGTAAGTCATTTAACTCCCCTTGCCTATCCCTTATTGCTCTTCTGCCTTAGAACCAATACACATTATGGATTCTAAAATGGAAGGTAAGGGTTTTTTGTTGGTTGGTTGGTTGGTTGGTTGGTTGGTTGGTCTAAAGGGCAGCTAGGTGGCAAAGTGAATAGAACATTGAACTTGGAATTAGGAAGACTCATTTTCCTGAGTTTAAATCTGGCTCTATTCACTTACTAGTTGTGTGACCCTGGGCAAGTCACTTAACTGTTGGGCTCAGTTTCTTTATCTGTAATATGAGCTAGAAAAGGAAATAGTAAACCACACAGTAAATCTTTGCCAGGAAAACCCCAAATGGGATCATTATCTGTCAGATGCAACAGAAGCGACTGAACAACAACAAAAAAATCTATAAACATTGACTTTTATACAACTTAACCACCTGGGTGTCAGCTCAAACCTTCACTCTTTGACTGTCCATATAAAACTGCTGCTGAGATAGAAAGAACACTGCACTGAAAGCCAGGGACCTGTGTTCTAGTCCCAACTCTGCCAATAACTCATGTGTTGATCTTGGACAAGTCACTTTCCCTCTCTGGGCCCCAATTTCCTCAACCATAAAATGAGGGATTTGGGCTGAAATGCTACGAACACTGAAACTGTGTTTCCCTCATTGTGTTTTTCCTTGTCTTCATTTCTTTGCAATTGGGTAAGTAAACTTTTTACTTTTTCTCACTTCCTCCTTCCCTCTAGGCAAGTCTCCCTCACTTTCCTTTGTTTAGTTTTCTCCTTCTGAGGGCCTTTCTTTCTTCTTTGTCCCTCTCTTAGTGTTTCTCTCTGTCTCTTTCTCATTTGCACTTCCCTTCTGTGTTGCCATCTCCTCGGTTTCTCCTCCATTTGTCTCTCACTCTCTGCATTTCTCCTTCCTTTTTTTAAAGATCTCTCCTACTGTGTCTCTCTTTGTGTCTTTCATCTGTTTCTCTTTCCCCTCCCACCCACCCCCATCTCTCTCTCTCTCTCTCTCTCTCTCTCTCTCTCTCTCTCTC
>NC_058131.1:283357980-283358707 GCF_016433145.1 Gracilinanus agilis
TCTCTCTCTCTCTCTCTCTCTCTCTCTCTCTCTCTCCTTCCCCCCTTTGTCTCTCTCCCTCTACATTGGTCTCTCTGTGTCTCTCTTTTTCTCTCTGTCTCTTTCCTCTCTCTCTTTCAATTGTTCCTTGCTCTCCTTCTCTTCCTTTCTCCCTTTGTCTCTTTCTCTTTCCCTTACCCATTTGTCTTTCTCTATCTCCCTCAGTATCTCTCTCTCTCTCCCCTCTGCTTTGGTCTTTCTGTGTCTCTGCCTTTAGCCCTTTCTTTTTCTCTCTGTTCCTTTCCTCTCTTTCACTTGCTCTCCTTCTCTTCCTTTCTCCCTTTGTCTCTTTCTCTTTCCCTCACTCATTTGTCTCTCTCTGTCTCTCTGTATGTCTGTCTCTCTCCCCCCATAGGTCTCTGTGTCTCTCTGCTCAGTCTGCCTTTAGTCCTCTCTTTTTCTCTCTTTTTCCTCTCTCTCTTTCACTTGCTCCTTGCTCTTCTCTTCCTTTCTCCCTTTGTTTCTTTCTCTTTCCCTTACCCATTTGTCTTTCTCTATCTCTCTCAGTATCTCTCTCTCTCCCCTCTGCTTTGGTCTTTCTGTGTCTCTGCCTTTAGCTTCTTTCTGTCTCTTTCCTCTCTTTCACTTGCTCTCCTTTTCCTTTCTCCCTTTATCTCTTTCCCTCATATCTCTCTCTCTCTCTCTCTCTCTCTCTCTCTCTCTCTCTCTCTCTCTCTCTCTCTTTCTC
>NC_058131.1:283358790-283377272 GCF_016433145.1 Gracilinanus agilis
TGTTTGTCTCCCTCTGCGTTGGTCTCTCTGTGTTTCTCTGCTCTGTCTCTGCTTTTAGCTCACCCCACCCTACCCCCCACCCCTTGTATTTGTCTCCGCTCTAGCCACTCCACAAGCTATAGAAAGCGCAGATCAGGTTCTGCAGCCCAGCCCTGTCTGTTCCCTTGTTTGGCGGTGGGTGCTTAAGGAAATTGCCAGGGTGAGAAAGAGAAGAGGAGAGGCACGGAGTTACAGGAACAGAGACCAATTTCACATCCTACACAGCGGATTGCTCAACACAGAGTATCAGGCAGAAACTGTTCCCCGGGCCTACTGGCCGGCCCTACCACCCACAGCTTCTCTCCGCATTGCACACATTCCAAGCAAACCTCGAAGCACAGCAGCCCCGGAAAGGGGGAACTGCAGCAGACAGCAGCACCAAGGCCAACGGAGCCAGAAATATTTAACCCTTTCGGCACGGCAGCTCTCTCCGAAGCCACCTCCTGCTTTTTGAAACCGTGCCGCTGCGCTCCGTGGCCTCCCTTGATCACTGCCCACGGAGCGCGGCTCCAGATGGGAGAGGACACTTCCAAGTGGGGGGGGGAGGGGGGACGGGGGGGCTGGGCCGCCAGGCTCCTCAAGTCCTTTCCCCACGTGTCTTTTCAGCTCGCATCCATTAAGCGCCTACTATCTACCCGGCATTGTTCTAGGTCCTAGAAATACAAAGCTGAAATTTAAATACCGGGTTTCCATTCTAATACGGGGGGGCGGGGGGGGGGCCGCAACTTGGAAATTGATAAATAAAGCGAAAGTTAACAAGAAAAAAAAAATTGCTAATAGCTGGGGTCAGAAAAGGCTTCTTCTAGAAGAGGGCACTTGAGTTGAACTGGGAAGGAGTCTGAGAATTCTCCGAGGCAGTGGCAAGTTTCGGGTGCGGCTTGGAGGCCGGAGACAGGATGTTGAGTTCAGGGAAGAGCCATAGGCTAGTTGGGCTGAACTGAAAGTGTATGAAAGATAGTAACATGGTGCTTTGCCATTCACTGGTTGGACGAGATTCGGTCAATCATTTATGTGCCTCAGCCTCAGTGTGCCAATTCAACATTTACTAAAAATCTGCTATGTGAAAGGCATGGATGGCAACTACTGCAAAGTAGTGAGGAGATGGGAAGAATGAACAAAATGTAGTCTCTGACTTCTGGGAGATTTTCTTGGCAAAGATACTAGAGAGGTTTGCCTTTCCTTCTCCAGTTCATTTTACAGATGAGGAAATTGAGACAAATAGGGTTAAAGTGACTTGCCCAGAGACACACAGCTGGAAAGTATCTAAGGTCAGATTTGAACTCAGGGAGTTGTCTTCCTGACTCCAGATGGGGTGCCCTAACCACTGTATCACTTGGGTGTCACCATCTAAGCAAGAGATAGACAAATCCTTATAATGCAAGATAGTATGATAAGTGCCCAAAAAAGAGGCATGAAATGTTAGGAAGGTTCCATCAGTAGTTTCCACTTCAGAATCATGGGAATGTTGCAACACTTCACTAGTGAAGTTCCTTCATCTTTGGACTCCAAGAGCCTCATGGCTTCACTGGTGGAGCTCAGTCCTTTAAAGGAAACAAGGAAGTAGTGGACTGTACTTAGATCTGCAAACAAAAGCAAAAAATAATCCCAAAAAATACATAGTTTTAAGGGACCACTCCAAATCACCACTCACTGGTTCTATATCTTTTTTTAGATGGAGTGGTAGTTTTGAACTCTCCTACTGGCCAGGCTAGGCACCCATACTTCAGTTTCAGAGCAGGGTGGAAAATAAGAAGCTGAGTTTCCCCTAACTAGACCATAAGTTGTCCAAGGTTAAAGACCAAGTCTTCTACAGAAGCAGCTTCTCTTTCGACCTAAACCCTGCCCCCAGCTAGATGGCCCAGTAAGTAGATCACCTAGCCTGAAGTTAGGAAGATCTGAGTTCAAATCCAGCCTCAGACACTTACTAGCTGTAGGACCATGGGCAACCCCTGTCTGCCTCAGTCTCCTCAACTGTAAAATGAGGATAATAATAGCATCTACTTCCCAGGGTTTTGTGAGGATCAAATGAGATAATGTTTATAAGCATTCAGTTGCCTGGCACATAGGAGCTCTGAATAAATTCTTGTTTCCTTCCTTTCTTCCTTTTCTTTTCCTCCCCATCTCCCAACCCTCTCACCCAACTGAAAACAGTAAGTATTCTAGAAATGTTGTTGACAATCATAGCATGTCAGAGCTAGGAGGGACCTTAGAGATCATGTAATCCACCCTAGTCATTGTAAGGATGAGGAAGTTGAAGCCCATAAAATAATAACTGACATTTATATATAGCACCTTAACATTTGCAAAGTGCTTTACATTTATTATCTAATTTGAATCTCATGACAACCCAAGCATCACCAACCCCATTTTATAGATGAGGAAACTAGGGCTTAGAGTAGTTATGACTTGTTCACAGTCAAAGAAATGGTAAGGCTCGAATTCGAACCCAGGTCTTACTGACTCCAGAATTAGCATTCTATTCACTAGACCAAGATGCTTTTTTTTCAGTATCAGATACTGAGCTGGGGTTATCGACTGATTACCGATTCCTGTTCACTAGACTCAGAAGTACTATCGCCAAACGGTAAGACCAAGAATCTTGCATGAAGGAACCTCATTGGGAATGGGGGCAAATAGTATGGTAGGAAAGCAAGATGATCCTAATTAAATGTGTGCCTTTTAATAGCCCTGATAGCAACAAAAAGTCAATGACCTGGAATTCTCATTTCCCCACATATATTCCATATACATGCTCATATAGTTTAGAAAAGTAAGATGAGATCAAAATGAGGTCCAAAAGTAATGAGATCTAAATCCATCTATTCATTCAGTTCTCTTCTCTGACCACAATTTCCTGCTCTTCCACCTTTCCTATTACCTTACTCCTCAAAAGCTGTTCTTCACTCTTATTACAATCTTTGGACCCTCAATTTCTCCTTATTCTCCTGGTCTAACATGTCTGTTTTCACTTCAGTTTGCCAGTTGATAAACATTTATTAAGGACCTTCTGGTGTAGGGGGAGTGAAATGCGGGTCTTGTCAAAGATGACACCCAGATTGCAAACCTGGAAGAATACTTCCCTAGAAATAGGGAAATTAGGAAGAAGGAAAAGCTTGGGAAGAAAGATTAGTGAGTTCAGTTTTGGCCACCGCAAATTCAAGGTGTCTCTGGGAATTCCAATTCAAGATGTCCAATAGGCAGTTGGAGATGTGAGTCTGGAGAGATTAGGAAGACTAGATAAGTAGATTTGAGAATCATCAGCTCAGAGGTGAAAATTGAATCCCTGTGAGCTGACAAGATCACCAACTGAAATAATATAGAGGGGGAAGAGAAGAGGGACCAAGAGAGATCACTGTCTTCTAGAATAAAGGAAAGCTTCATAGTGGAAGTGAGTTTTGAGCTGAGTCTTGAAAAATGTTTTTCTTGTTTAGTCAATCAGTTGTGTCCAACTCCATCACCACATTTGAGATTTTTCTCGGCAAAGATAACTGAAATGGTTTGCCATTTCCTTCTCCAGGGTATTTAGACAGAGGTTTAGTGACTCGCCCAAGGTCACATAGCTAGTAAGCGTCTGAAGCTGAATTTGAACTCAGGTCCTCCTGACTCCAGGGCTGGTACTTTATCCACTGTGCTATATAACTACCCTCTTGAAAGACCGGCAGGACTTAAATGAGCAGCAAGAAGGGAGAGGTGGTCCCAAGCTGGGGAGTGTAATGAACAAATTGTCCCCTTCAAGACATCCTTAATCTGATGCTAGGCTACATTAGTAAAGATAGTACCAGCTTAGTCCAAAGCTGGTTAGCAAGTATAACTCAAATGGAGATCCAGCAAAAGTGCCTAAGAAGGAGTGGTCAGACAGATAAGAGGAGAATCAAAAGAACAGTATCATGAAAACCTTGAGAGAAGAGAGTATTAAGGAGAGAAGTTGAGCCCTGATGAAATCTGAGGACTCTCAGAATCATGTGGGACCACATGTGCGATATAGCACAGAGGTGAGAGATGGGATGCTGAGTAGAGGGAAAGAGCCATAGGCTAGTTGGACTGGATAGCTCTTCTTTCCCTGCTCTTGTGCTTCTCCATCACCTCCCATCCTACCTCTATCTGCCACCTCCTCCACACAGCATTAACTAGATCCACCCCTACTCCCTACCTCCAGGTAACAGGGATCATTCCCCCATCAAGTTTCTCGTAGTCCTTTGAATTTATTTCACTCCTCTTTTGTATCAATTTTAGAGGTGAAAGATACCTTAGAGAACTCCTCATTTTGGAGATGAGGAAAACAGAGGCCCAATGAGGTTCAATTGTCTGCCCAAAGTCATACAGCTAATGTCTGATGCAAAATTCGAACTTTGTTCTTCCTAATTCCATGTTCAGTGTAGCTTCAACTCTACCCTGAGGTACCCCCAGCTCTGATAGAAGAACGTTCACCCTACCTTGCCAGGAACCAGACCTCCACGCCACTTCCCAACCATCTTCTCATCATGTTGTCAAACTCAAGTCATAATTCTCATCTCCCACTCCTGCAGCCTTGGACTCTTCACAATATCCTGGCTCAAACTGCCCCATGACAAGCCCTCCCAGGTCCCCTTTTTATGTCATCTTCCCTCACTGGAATGTGAATTTCTTAAGGGCAAAGACTGTTTTGTTCGCTTGTATTTGTACATAACTTCAGAGCTCAGCACAGTACTTTGCACAGTGTAAGCACTATTAAATGCTTTAACTAGCTAGCTATCTCCATTATGCTACACTGCCTTCCTCAAGAGCCTTCTCTCACTAGAATGAAAGAAACCTCCCTAGAGTTTGAGGGAGGTCATTTGGGACAATTAAAAAAATTACAGCTCTATATACTGCCATTAGCAAATCTATAGAACTCATTACCTCAAGAGATGGTTCAGGTTAAAACTATAAATAGGATCGAGAAGTTTTTAGTGAAACACAGGGATGATAGATCTATCACAGGTTATGAAGGGAAACTGGAAATGGTCAGGGTCCATTTCCTATTGGCTTGAGTTTGCATCATGGAAGAAAATAATCACTTTCTTCAAACCTTCCTTTGTTATCCCAGCTGAGACAAAGTACAAGGCTAGATAGAGGATGAATCTAACCTAGTGTGCTCATTCTTAGGTTCACCCTCTCTCATGGTTTTTCATTCCTTTCCCTCTCCTTTCCCCACATCTCAATTCCTTTGCAATGTTTTTGTGGGGTTAGTTCACAGTTTTTTCCCCACTTAAGCATGCTTTCTTTCCAGACAGAAACATCAGCAAAGACCAAAGATGTCATTGAAGAATCATAAAATGTTGGAACAAGAAGAGTCTTTAGAGAACATCTTATCCAACCTTTTCATTTTCTAGAAGAGAGAATAAAAGCCCAGAGGTATTAAGTGACTTACCCAGGGTCACACAGCTAGTCAATAGCAAAGCTAAAGCTTGAGCCCAGGTCAATACTTGATTTCTATGTAATACAAAGAAATTGTTGCTGTACTTTGACATGAATGAAGATTCAGCCAAAGAGCTAAGAAGGAGTAGTCAGAGAGGTAGGAAGAGAACCAAAAAGAAAGCAATGTCATGAAAACCTAGAGAGAAGAGAGTATTAAGGAGAGAAGTTGAGCCTTGATGGAGACCTATATGTCTTAAATATAAATTATAAATATATTAAATATGTTATATAAATATAAATAAATGAATGAATGAAGCATAATGAATATATTTAATAAATATGAACTATATATTTAATAGAATAAACTCCTTTAGGTCCTCCACCATTACCCATTGTCAGGACTCAAATGACTCCCTTTCCTCAGTTTCTTCACTTATAAAATGAAGCAATTGAACTAGATCTCTTGGCTCCCTTTCGGCTGTAATATTCTGACATTCTTGATATTTAATGATCTGGAAAGGGGGGTACTTTTGAGTTAGGAAACTTTGAACTAGCCTCACAAAGATATCTTGGGGTGTTGGTGGAGGTGGGGGAGAAAAGGAATGAAATAATATGAGAGAAGGTAGCCATGAAGATTGCCACACTGGGTTCAATTCATCATTCAGCCTGTCTTGTGTTTTGTCTCCAGCAGAGATGACAAAATATGGTTTGGGGAAAATCATAATTTGGCACTAACATTCTGGGATTCTACAACATGTTTGTTGAATTGAATACTTCTATACGTTGGGCAATGGAGACAGGGATTTATTTGGGTAGTGTAAGGACAGCCTCCTTCCCACCCCCTCAACTACCACCACCAAGTTCTGACTTGCTTGTTATAGCCTCCAGGGGAAAATGCTAGGTTAGGTGTCCTCTGTTGAAAATCTTGTTCAGACATGAAGAGGTTTGAGGGGGTCTCTCTCCGTGCCTCTGCATGCTCCTGGCAATTAACATGGGTGAGAGATGGTGGAGTGTCACTCTAGTCCACATATACATTATTTCTAAAATAGAAAGGAGAAAGGATCCCAGCTTCATTCCCTGGATCCAAATCAGAGTTCATTCAAGTGCAAATAAATTCAAATGATCCCTTCTTCCAATGCAGTGTCAAAAGCAGAATTCCCACTTCGTCCAGTAAGTCTTCTCTGATCAACCAAAGAGATGATCAGCCCCAAAATACCATTTTAACTACTTCCCTTACTCTCTCTGAATTACTCATATCTGATTTATCCTATAAATTAAAAGAAGGCAGAGATCACATATAGCAGTATCCTTCTTTGTAATAAACTGTAAGCTTATCCGGTGAGCTTAACACATATGTACTATGTTTCAATTAAATTTCATTTATGAAAATTGGTTCTACAAATTTATAAAGCAAGCAAATAATTTGGTCTATATTACCTGAGACTCAAAAATGGAAAAGACTTATAGAGTCATAGGAATCATTTCATCTATCCCCCTCATTTTACAGATAAGGAAGCTGAGGCCAAGAAAAGGAAAATGATTTCCCCAATGTTACATGGGTGGTACATGATAGAACTTTGATTCAAACAAAAATCCTTGGGTTCTAAACCCAACCCTTTCCCCATCACTCTTTCAGTTCTGAGGAAGAAGCATGACAGAACCTGAAGGACTCTTCAGCCTGGTCTTCTATTCAGAAAATGATCATTGGTTTTCATTATCTATTTAATCTATTTTCCAGGTCTTCAATATTTTCTAAGTTATTCAGAGCTTGATTTTCTTTTTGTGCTTTTTATGTGCATAGTTGTAGTCATTGTGTGCCTGGTTCTTGTGGTTCTGGTTATGTTGCTCTGCTTCAGTTCATACAAACTTTCCCATGCTTCTCTGAATTTGTCATTTCTTTCTGCACAGTATGTACATTCATATGCCATTGTTTTGTTTTGTTTTTAGTCATTTCCCAAATAATAGACACCCCCTTTATTTCCAGTTCTTTGTTACCACAAGGAGTGATGGTATGAATTGTACAGTAGATATATACTATACCTTGGTTATTATCTTTCGATAAATGCCCAACAGTGGATAAAGGTAATCTTTTCAAAGCATGTCTGTTCTATATATTAACAGATGCTTGCATTTTGAAGATAAATGCTTACAGGCCTGCAGGTTTATATAGGGGCAATTGGTTTTGCGAACTAGAATATATGGGTATTTTACATGTATTTGTGATATATATGGGTGTCCCAAAAGTCTTAATATAGTTTTAAGCTTTAAGAGTTGAATATTGAATTCAGTTCTAACACCTTGAACCTGATCTATTTAAATATCTGGCTCCAAAAAATTGGAAATGGACAAAAGCAAAGACATTAATTCTGACATTTTCTTAAAGAAATTTAACCAATGCAAATCAGCTACTGCATGGAAAATTCAAAAGAATGCCCAAACTGCCTCAGCCTTATCTCTTTTCCAAACAGAGACACAGTAGGCAAATGCAACATTGATGTAGAGTAAAAGCTCACTTGAAGAATATTAGAAAGGAAAACGAGATATTATAAGTCATATGACCTCATAAGACATTGTAAAGAAGTCACTAAAATATTAATCTTGCAAAAAGCAAGACACAAGACCCACATCATTTCCCATCGACTTTTTTTCTCTATCTTATGAGGTAATACTATTTGTACTCTGTGTTCTTCCTAAGAGCGTTTATAGATGAAACTGATAAGACAACAAATAGATAGGAAATGGAACAGATCAACTGGCTCTATCTATTCTTGTCACCAACAGAAGTGAACTACCACATTTAGATTCTATAGTGTCATTACTCAATGTACATGAGATAATTGCAATGGCACTGAAGAAAATTAAGTCAAGAAAAGTAGACAAAACTAATGCAATACATACAAAATACAGGTATCCCTTCCACATCACAACTTTTCCCATCATAGTTTCAGTATATCCTAGGTCAGCATAAGAAATTAAATGAAAATATTGATTGAGTTTTCCAGAAAGTGCAGATGACATGTGAAGGCCAGCAGATGACACAGAAAAAGTTTAGAAACTCAAAAATACATAAAATACACATATAGTATCACACAATAACTATTTTATCTTTTAGTTTCTCAAGTACACACAATTTCTTTTTTTTTTTAAGTTAAAATAAGTTAAAAGTTAACCTTTGCAAAAAGGAAGCAAAAACCAGCAAATGATATACAAAGGCTAGAAATGTTAACATTTACCAACCTATAGCCTCTGACCAAATACTTAACCCAAATTTCAAAATAAGGTACTGTAAATACCCTATAAAAGAAAAAGAAAAAATTCAGACCTCCAAATCAAAGGAAGGACCAAAAAATTTATGCTGATTTTCCAGATTGCAGAGGTGCCACTCCTATAACCCCCATGATGTGGAAGGGATACTTGTACATTCACATTAGAAGTAACAATTTTAGAGGCACTCAAAAATCAGTATTCAATACATCTTAAAGAAATGAAGATTCCAACAAAAGATACTATTGTTTTTTTAAATGAATGAAAAGCATCAGTAATTACTGACCCAAATGCTTCCTTTCTCATTTCTACAAAATTTTAATTAGATGAATCTATAGGCACATCAAGAGAACTTTTAATCAAAACATCAGAAGAAAAACAGCCTTTTGCAGATGATTTTCCACAGCAGATCACATTTTCCCAATCATTCAACTGACTGAAAATGTAAAGAATATAAAGTCTCATTTTATCTATTGTTTGTTAATTACCAAATAAATAAACTTTTTTTTAAAAAATTTGACTAGAAAAAAATGCATCTTGGACAAGATGCTTCTTACATATACATTAAAATTGTAAAAGATTCTATAACAGCTATAGCTATAGAGAAAACTTTATTAAACAATCCTTTTTGCATCCTCTTGATTCAACAATCCTATTAGTATCCTCTTGACTATGTATAAGTTGTGGTTGTTCAGTCATGTTTTGACTCTGTGATCCCATTTGGGGTTTTCTTGGCAGAGTTATTGGAGTGGTTTGCCATTTCTTTCTCCAGCTCATTTGACAGATGAGGGACTGAGAGAAACAGGGTTAAGTGACTTGTCCAGGGTCATATAGCTAGGAAGTATATGAGGTCAGATTTGAATTCATGAAGATGAGTCTTCCTGATTCCAAACCTTCCTGATTCCAAGTGCTCTATCCAGCTGCATATAAGTATATAAATAAATTTGGGGGATTTCAAAGCAGCTCTGATCTTACTTCCCTTTCCAGAAGGTTCTATTTGGCTCAAATAAAATGGAATGCCATCACAACTCCGTTGCTCTATTGACCAGCGAAAGTCATCAGGTATTATGTAGAATAATGAATGGGGAAAGCCACAATAATACATTTAAAGAGTATGGGTTCTATCCCTAGCTCTTTTGTTTACTACTCATTTGATTTTGGCCAAGATATTTCTCCTTTCTCTATATGAGTTTCTTCCTTTGTAAAATAAGCACATTGGACTATATATCTCTAATGTCCATTCAAACTTTAAATCTAAGAATATATGATCTAGAAAGGTGTGGACTAGGGAGACACTTGCTTGTCAAATGTGCTCATTGGTCACTGAGGATGTTCTACAAAACGTTCAAGTAGAAGAATTCCTTATTAAGCCAAGGATGACATTGTGCTTATTACAACAAACTCTGGAACTCTATAAGGCCTCATCAATAAATGACATTCAAAAGAGATTGATCTAACTACTTATACAAAAAACAAAGTGGACCAAAAACAATTATTGCCCAAACTAGAAAAATGCATCTGGACAGGCAGCCAACATTGTATCAGTTCATCTATCCTGGACAGGTACTGCTGATGGACAATGACTGGGGCTGAGAAATGAATAGGAGAAAGAAAACAAGATATATAGCCCTGGAAAAAATCACACAGCATTGTCAATCACTCTAAAGCTTAATTTCAACAGCAAGGCCCATCTTTTTAACACCAATATTCTCCCAATACGAACAAAATCAGTGCAGCTAAAATTAGAAGGGGCACAGATACCTAGATAAAAATCATTACAGGGGGCAGCTGGGTAGCTCAATGGATTGAGAGCCAGGCCCAGAGACAGGAGGTCCTAGGTTCAAATCCGGCCTCAGACACTTCCCAGCTGTGTGACCCTGGGCAAGTCACTTGACCCCCATTGCCTACCCTTACCACTCTTCCACCTATAAGTAAATACACAGAAGTTAAGGGTTTAAAATAAAAAAAAAATAAAAAGTAAAAAAAAATCATTACAGCAAACTTCTCTGTTAACATTTCATTTCCAAGATAGATAAGGAATTGGTTTGAATTTATAAAAACAAGAATCATTTCCCAAATAGTCAAAGGAAGAGATCCAAGTTATCAGTAGTCATGTGAAAAAAAACTGCTCCAAATCACCAATAATTAGAGAAACATGAAATAAAGCAGCCCTGAGACTCTATATCACATCCATCAGATTGGCAAAGTTGACAAAATTGGAAAATTACAAATGTTGGAGGGATGTGAGAAACGGGTATAGAGTTGTGAATTCCTTTGGCTGTTTTGAAAAGCAATTTGGTACAATGTCCAAGAAGTTACTAAATTGTGCATAGACTTTGTCCCAACCATACCATGACAAGGCCTATATCCTCAAAGAGATTAAAAAAAAAAAAAAAGGACCCATCTACACAAAAATACTTATAGCAGCTCTTTTTTGAGGAAGTGGAAAACTTAAAAATAAAGGGATGCCCATCAGTTGGAGAATGACTAAATAAATTATGGTATATGGATGTAATGGAATACTGTTATGTCTTACAAATTGATGAAAGGAACAACTTCAAAAAAACCTGGGAAAACTTGTTTGAACTGTTGGAGAAATGAGTAGAATCAATAGAACAATTTCCACAATGACAACATGATAAAGACAGGTTTGAAAGACTTAAGAATTCTGATCAAGGCAATGATCAACCACAATTCCAGAAGACCAATGATTTATGCTATTCAACTCCTGAAAGAGAAGTGATAGACTCAGGCTACAGAATGAAAGATAGATAGATAGATAGATAGATAGATAGATAGATACATAGATAGATAGATACATAGATAGATAGATATTTTTTTTGGACATGCCCAATGCAGAAATTAATTTTGTTTGAATATTTGTTATAAAGGTTTTGTTTTTCTCTTGTTAATGGGAGAGGAATTCAGGAGAGGGGGGAAAACATTTTTATTTATTGAAAAAATAAATTTAATTTTTTTAAATGTGAAAAATATAATCTTAGAGGAATGAGAATTTAAGATGACTGAAAGATCAATGTAAACAGAGGCAACTAGGTGGCTCAGTGAATTGAGAGCCAGGCCTAAAGACCGAAGATCCTGGGTTCAAATCTGGTCTTGGACACTTCTTAGCTATGTGACCCTGGGCAAGTCACTTAACCCGCCCCCCCCCCCCCATTGCCTAGCCCTTACCACTCTTGCCTTGGAATCAAAATGCAATATTGATTCTAAGATGCAAGGGGTTTTTTAATCAGCGTAAATATATATATATATATATATATCAATAGGCTGTAATATATGGCCAATGATGATTTGTGGATAAAAAAATCATTCCAAGCATACAGGACTAGAAAAAGGAGTAAGTCAGGCATGTAGGCCAATGTGAGAAACCATAGTTTCTGGAGAAAGACATTTACATACTGATGAAATCACAAGTTTATCAAAGTAAGATAGCAGATCCAAACCCATAGATATGATTTCACAGGATCTAGAGAAAGAGGAGGTCTTATCAATAACTTCATTGATCTTTTCACTTATAGATAAGGAAACTGAAGCCTAAGCAGATTAAATGACTTGGCCAAGCTCACAAAGATGGTAACTAGCACATTTGAATCCAGATCTTTTGACTCCAAAGCCAATGCTTTTTTTTAATGGTGCCATGCTTCTTCTGTGCCCTCCACTCAATGCAGAGTGAAGTGAGTAGGGGGGAAAAAAAAGCAAGGATAACTAACTTCTTTCAATTTTCCTCCTAACCTAACTGCTCTGACTCCTGGATTATCTCAGTTGCTTTTCCTCAGGCTATTCTGTCTCTTCTTCCCAAATCTGAATCAGTATTCTTGGTCCTTCATAGTCAATCAATTAATCAGTCACTCAACAAGCATTTATTAAACATCTACTCTATGAAGACCCATGATGGAGCATGCTAGCCACTTCCTGACAGAGCGAAGATTGAGACATTTTTGGGGATATGGCTAATGCATAAATTAGTTTCGCTTGAGTATGCATATTTATTGCAAGGCTTTGAGTTGTCTTATTTTTCAGCAGCAAGGGGAAGATGTGAGGGAAAGAAAATAGATTTTTGTTCATTGGAAAAAAAAATTTTTTAAAAAATTCTATCCTGTTCCAGGCAACTATCCTAGGTGCCTAGGATAAAAAGAACAATGACAAAAAATGTTAATAACCTTTGCCCTCAAGAGACAGCAAGATACACACACATCATCATATGATACGGTGAAACAATACACACACGCATCCGTATAACGAGTATAAGCTAATTCACGAAGGGGAAGGCAGTAACAACTAGAGGGATCAGATAAGGCCTCATGGAAGAAATCAAAGCTTAAACAGAGCTTCAAAAGAGGCCAGGGATTCTATGAGGCAGAGGAGAAAAGGAATATGGGACAACTAGTACAAAGATGATTTTTCTCTAAGGCTTCCCAGGCCAACCATACTTCATTTTCTTCTCCATGATGAGTTCCACCACCATGATTTAGCTGCTTTCTCTGGAGCATCCCTCCACCATGCCAGCCTACTTCTTCCACTGATAAGTTCCTTCCAGGATAGGGGAGGAGGGGGCCGACCCAGGCTAGCTAGGCTTCATTCTCTTCCTATCTGTGCTCCCAATTTTGCCGCCATGACTTCACAGGTAATTCTCTACCTTCCATGGCTTTTCAACTCCCTTTAATGGGCTGTCTTCCTCCTCTGAAATGGAAGCTCACTGAGAGCAGAGATGATCTCTTTTGATTGGTATTTGTGTCTCTGGCTCTTAGCACAGTGCCCGGCACGTAGTGAGGTCTTAATTCCTTCTCGTTGCCTGGCTGTCAAAGGCACAGAGACAGTGTGAAGTGTTATAGATGAGGCAAGAAGACGAACTTAGCCAGACTGGAGAGTTTATGGAGAATAATGAGTAATAAGACTGGAAAGGTGGGCTTGGGCTAGGTTATGAAAGGACTTTAAATGACAGGAAAGAGAAGCATCATCTCCTTCCTCTGGGTGTGGGGATAGAAAGAAATCTCATTAAGCTACCAAGTGTCCCATATCACCAACATCCTACTGGGCATTTCCAACTTCATGTTCCAAAGGCAACTTAAATTCAACATGTCCAAAAGGGAACTTAATATATTTCCCCTAAAAGCCATCTCTTCTGAACTTCCCAAATTCTGTTGAAGACATCATAATCCTATAATAATAATTATATTCTATAACACCATTGGTGGGTTTGCAAATTGTTTCAGCCATTTTGGAGAACAATCTGGAATTATGCCCAAAGAGTTATAAAACAGTGTATATCCTCTGACCCAGCAATACACAGTATTAGGTCAATTTCTTAAGGTGATCTGGGAAAAAGGAAAAGAACCTCTAAGTTCCAAAATATTGCTAGCAGCTCTTTTTGTGATGGCAAAGAACTGGATGGCATTGAGGGGATGTCCATCAATTGGGGAATGGCCAAACAAGTTGTGGCATATGATCGTGATGGAATACTGCTGCACTGTAAGAAATGATGAGCAGGTTAATTTTCAAAATACGTGGAAAGATCTACATGAAATTATGATGAATGGAACGAGCAGAACCAAAAGAACATTCTTTACAGCAACAGAAATATTGTTTAAAGAATAACTTGTGTTCATCCACCTCCAGAGAAAGAATTGATAAATAGAAAGAAGCAAGATATTGTTTTATACATACACACACATTTGTTAAATGATGCTTTCTCAAGTGGAGAGAGGAGAGGGAAGGAGGGAGATACCTGGGAATTTTAATGTAACAGATGAAAAAATTAATTTTTTAAAAAGATATCATAATCCTCCTAATTATCCCTGACTCTTCATTCTCCCTCCCCTCTCCCTTTGCATATACCCAATCAGCTACCATATCTTGGCAATTCTGTCTCCACAAGTCTGCCTTCCATTTCCTTGTCTCTGTTTACATAGCCACAACCCTAGTTTGGACTCTCCATTGCCTCTCACCTGGACTGTTACAGAAGACTCTCGGTTTCTCCCTCTTTCCAAATCATCTTTCCCCTAGCTGCCAAAGTGATATTCCTAAAGCAAAGGTCTGACCACATCACTCTGCTGCTCAAGAAACTTCATTGGCTCCCTTTCAAATACAAACCTCTTATTTGGCACTTGGAGCCCTTTGTTGTCATGTTTCATGGTATCTTTTCAGATAGATCTCACGTTACTCCCTCTCATGTACTCTACAATCCAGCCAACTGGCTGAAATTCCAACTCTAGACTCTATACCTTTGCATCAGCCACCCGCCATGCCTAGAATGCGCTGCTTCCTCACCCTCTTGCTTCTAGAATCCCTCACATCCTTCAAAGGACAGCTGAGGTACCACCTTCTCCAGAAGGCTTTTCCTGAGCCCTCTAGTTGTTAGCTTCCCTATACATACTCCTATAACCAAATTACTTTACATACATGTACTTAGTAGATATTTTATATATTCTTATCCAGGTACAAGTTATCTCCTCAAAGTAGTGTATAGTTAGAAATATCTTGAACCCCTAAAACTACTTTACACAAAATTCATTTCTATATTACCTAGAAAGCTTTCCTCTCCACCCCACCCCCCACTCAAACATGGACAAAGGGAAAAGCATTCTAGGTTATACAGAAAGGAATTTTGGGTAATGTAGTTTTAGGGGTTCAAGATATTTCTAGCTATACAATAGAAAGAAAGCCCCTTGAGGGAAAGGACTGATTTCACTGTATCTCTAGCTCCTAACACAATGCCTGCCACATAGTAGGCTCTCAAGAAGTATTTTGTTTTATTTTGTTTTAACCCTTTATCTTCTAGCTTAAAATTGATACCAAGTTCCATGGCAGAAGAGAAAGCACTAGGCAATTGGAGTTAGGTAACTTACCCAGGGTCACACAGCTAGGAAGTGCCTGAGGTCAAATTTGAACCCAGTTCCTCCTGACTTCAGGCCTGGCTCACTAGCCATTGAGCCACTAGCCACTCTCAAGAAGTACTTATTGGATTTAATTGAGCAGCCATTTGATTTTATATGTTTTCATCTAATTTGTCCCCTTGAGGTCCCCTTCAAGTAACCTTTAGTTACTTTAATTTAGAGGAGGATCCCTCCTTTCCATGCTATATTTTTAGGGGTAGTTTGCCCCAGATGTGTTTGCTTGAACTTTTTTTCTTCCAACCATCATTTCCACTAAATACTTTTCTGCTTTCAAGTCAAGTTTTGGAAGGATTCCTAATCCCTCCCAAACTCCTTTGGAGTAACATAGTGGAACAAGAAATGAATTGAAAGGCAAAATAACAGGATTTTAGTCCTGCATCTAACATCAAATCACTATGATTTTCAAGTCATATTCTTTCTCTGGACCTCAGTTTTCCCATCTATAAAATGGTAATGTTGGAGTAAATAATCTCTAGCGCCTAACGTGTAGTAGGCCTTAATAAATACTCATCAACTGCTATTCATTTGACAAGAACTACAGAGGAGACTGAGTGTTATTTTATAAGGCTGCCTAGGGACGATGTAATAGTCTCACCCCATTTAAATCACGTCCAAGTTCCCCAATGAGACGGGGCTTTGAGGAACATTTTGAGGAAGGTAGAATATGGCAGATGGCTTATTAAATGAGAAGCTGAAGGTTGAAATATTACTTAGAGTTGTAACAAGTGATCATAAGATTTAAAGCTGGAGAAGACCTTCGAGATTATCAAGTTCAATTTCTTCATTTTACAGATGAGAAAAAGAGTCCCAAAGAGAGAAAACAAGGCTGTTTGTGGCCACTCGATAAATATTAAATGCCAGAACTGAGATTCAAACCCAAGTCTCTTGACTACAGTTCCAACCCTCCCTCCACTGTTCCACCCTACCTCTGGAAGAAGCCACAGAGGCAAGAGTATCCTCCTTCCCCCTAAAAAAAAAAAGAAACAAAAAGAAGTGAATGGTTTACTTCACTTGAAGGAAGGAAGCAGGTGCAGATTAAGGAAAGATGAAGGGAGCCACATATCATGGGGAAAGCAAGTAAAGTTGAATCCATTAAGGAATCAGAGTGGTGAATAAAGGCTATTATTCTCACAGTGCTACCACCAGTTAACAGGGGGAAAGGACCAGAAGGAATCAGAGAAACAGTAGAAGGATCAATTACAATAGCCCAAGAATGGGAGAATCACAAATCTCAAGCAATATTCGAGCAATGGGGAGGGATCTCTGGAGAAGCTGGCAAAGATAAAGCTGAAATCATGCCTTCCACAGATCCGGAAGGCCATAGATTTGAGCTCAGAGGCAGAAGCCTGCCCATTCTCCAAGAGACAAGCCTCTCTGCACATTAACAGAAAGGATCTGGCTGACTACAGAGGAAAGTTTGAATTGCAGCTTTAAAAAATACAATGAAACATACTTTTTTATTAAGTTTCTAAATACTTTAATTAACAGAGAAAATGTTTTACATGATTGCACATGTAAAATCTATATCTGATTGCTTCCCATCTTTGGGGATGGAGGGAGAAGGAGAGAATTCGAGGCTCAAAATTCCTTTAAAAATGTTGGAGGGAAGCTAGGAAGTCTAGAAACAGGAGGTTCTGGTTTCAAATCTGGCCTCAGATACTTCCTAGCTGTGTGACACTGGACAAATATCTAAAGCCAATTGCCTGGCCCTTACTGCTGTTCTGCCTTGGGACCAGTACCTTGTATTGATTCTAAAACAGAATATAAGAGGGGTTTTTTATGTTAGAAACTTTTTATATGTATAATTGTATATATAATGTATAATCTTATATGTATAATTGGGAGAAAATTGAATTAAAATTTTTAAAAATGCTTTAATCAAAACCTATTTCTTAAACACCGCAGATATTTTCTTTCATTAATTTTATTACATTTCTCAGTCTTTTAACAAAATAGAGATGCTTTGTAAACTAACCTAACTGTTTTTAATTCAGTAAAGATTTTGTTGTTGTTGTTTTTGCTATTTTTAAATTAAACTTATTCTTAAAGTAAAGCCTGAATCAAATTTGCCTCTGCCTTTGGGCATGTCCCACCTGCCAGTTGGTATTTGGGCCATTATCAGTACATCTTAACATATTCTTAGAGCTACTCTACCTTGCTAGAAAATGCTAGTAAATATGTCTCCCCTTGCTCATCCTCAGTTTTCTCATCTGAAAAATGAGGGAATTAAATGACATGATATCCAAGGTCTCTGTGAAGTTCAAAATTCAGTGATTCTGCGATACATAAAAAGGAACTGTACTAAGATGTCACCTCAAACCCATCTCCATAAAAGGAGATCAAGCTTTGAGAACTCCATTTCTCTCCTTCAACAATCCTTTAGCTTCTGCTTTCTTCTGCCCAAGAAACATGATGGGCGTTATCCCTGCCCTCAAGGATAATATATTCTAACTGGGGAGAAAAGATGCAAGGATAACAAATATGTTTGCAAAGCAAGTCAGCAAACATTTATTGAGTTCCTACAGTGTGTAAAACACATAGTTCGGTGTCAGAGACACACAAATTAAAAGCTATCTTCAGGATTTACAGTATAACAAGGGGAAACAACATATATAGAAATGTATGATGTAGGATAAAAGTCAATAGAGGAAAGCAGCTAGGTAGCACAGTAGATAGGGCACCAGGCCTGGAGCTGGAAGGACCTGAGTTCAGACACTTCCTAGCTGTTTGACCCTGGGTAGGTCATGTAACCCCAAATGCCTTGCCCTCACCCTTCTGACTTAGAGTTGCTTTTAAGACAGAAAGGGTTGAGAGAGATAGAGTAAGACAGAGAATGAGGCAAAGATTGAGACACAGAGAGACACAGAGACACAAAGAGAAAGAAGAGAGAGA
>NC_058131.1:283382153-283423468 GCF_016433145.1 Gracilinanus agilis
AAAGGAAAGAAGAAAGAAAGAAAGAAAGAAAGAAAGAAAGAAAGAAAGAAAGAAAGAAAGAAAGAAAGAAAGAAAGAAAGAAAGGAAGGAAGGAAGGAAGGAAGGAAGGAAGGAAGGAAGAAAAAAAGAAGGAATCCCATAATACAAGAGACAAAAACTTATATTACTGGCATTAAGGCATGAGACAAGAAAATGAAAAAGAAAAAAGAAATTACTTTAATGGTTTCAACTAACCTACATATTCTGTGAATAACTATATTTTCTTGTTGTTTTGTTTTGTTTCATTTTTTCCCAAAAACTTTAAATTTTTTAAAATTCTGAAACTTGACAAGCATCAACAAACATGATTATTTCCATATACAAAGGATGGGAAAAGATTGACTATAAAACCTCAAATCTATGCTAAAAACAACTTGTAACTAGAAAATCTTGCACCAGAGCCAGGCAGCCCAAAAGGACCTTCAAATCAATTTTCAAGATGAATTCAGCTGCATCTAGAGAGACCTCAGAGAGAAATATGGGACCTTGGAATACAAAGCCTTATGGAAGCAGAAGTCCCATAATATCACCGCATAAGAGAGACAGGTATCTCTAACATACCCATGAGGCAACTCACTGCCAGGGAAGGGAGCATGGTGAAGCTAGGCTAGGTTACTCTTGGGGTTGGGGTGGGAGGGTGGTGTAAAAGTAGCTAACTGGTTTTAACTAATTATTCTTACTTAACTAGGTACTGAGTTCAGTTCTGTCTACCTGCTGATGGAGTACAAGCATTATCAGCACCCTCATTATGTTGGCACCCTGAGACCTAACTCTGGTTAGCCTGCCCTAGTTATGGGCTCTCACTATTACTCAGGACATGTGCAAGTATCACCTCTTGATCCAATGCATTTCCTGATCCTCTCCCAGGTGTTAATGTCATGACCTCCTCCATATTCCTTTGTATTTAATACGTGTGTGTGTCTATATAATAGGTTTATTGATGATAACGCTCCAGTTTTTGCTATATGTGATAGATATGGCTATATCTATAAAATATAAAATACATAAATATTTCATATTTGGGCATCTCTGTGTAGTTTCTCTTGGAGCCAAAGGAAGCTTCAGGAGAACAGGGATTGCTTTGATTTTCTCTTTATGTCTCCAGGGTCTAGCACAGGGACTAGCACTTAATAAATTGTTGCTAACTGAATAAATGTCGAATATCTTCTGCCTCAATTAGTAGAAGTTCCAACACCAGATGAAGAGATGAGTGAATGATAAGGAGAGAGGGAAGGAAGGAAGGAAAGAAAGAAAGAAAGAAGGAAAGGAGAAAGGGAGGAAGGGAGGGAGGAAGGGAGGAAGGAAGGAAGGAAGGAAGCAACTAATGTAGAATATCAGCCTTCAGAAGGCAAGGACTTAGTCTTCAGCATATTCTCTTCCCTAGTGTCCAGAAGAATATGAGCCCTTGATGTAGAAAGAACAAAACAACCCAAGGCTAACCACAGATGAATGCTTGATTCATTCACTAGAGAAGGACAGAGCCTTAAGACTCTATTACTGCATGATCCAGCTGAGCCTACAAAAAAGAGTCTATCTATATCAGCTGCCACAAAGAAGCAGTGTGATATGGTGGAAAGAGCACTGGCTTTGGAGTCAGAAGACCTGCGTTCAAATCCTAGTTCTACCACTTAATATTTGTATGACGTTAGGCATGTCCCCTGGATCTCAGTTTCTTCATCTGTAAAGTAATAGGATTAGTCTAGATGACTTGTAAGGTTCTTTCCAGGTCTAAGCTATGATCTTATGAGTTTTGAATACAAGCAGCTATCAGATGAGAGAATAAAAGTCTCTTGCCCCAAAGTATTGGAGGAGTATTGGACTAAAAACTTAGGGTATCCTATTTTCTTGTAAAATGCACACAGTGTTTTCTCCAGTTTTATGGACTCCTCCAATAAAACCCTGTTCCAATGCATTGTTGTGGCATACACAGGGCCTTCATCTCTTGAACACCATTCTTTTTTTCTTTAAAAAAAAAACCCTTAAAAGACCTCCAGGAATGGATGCAGAGTGAAAGGAGCAGAGCCAGAAGAATACTGTACACAGAGACTGATACACTGTGGTAAAATCGAATGTAATGGACTTCTATACTAGCAACAATGCAATGACCCAGGACACCTCTGAGGGATTTATGGTAAAGATGCTACCCACATTCAGAGGAAGGACTGCAGGAGAGGAAACATATAAGAAAAACAACTGCTTGAACACTTGGGTTGATGCAGACATGATTGGGGGATGTAGATCGGAAACGACCATACCAGTGCAACTATCAATAATATGGAAATAGGCCTTGATTGATGACACATGTTAAAATCAGTGGAAATGCTCGTTGACTATGGGGGGGGAGTTTGAGGGGGTGAAGAGGAAAGTAAAAACATGAATCATGTTACCATGGAAAATTTTTCTAAAAATAAAAAAATTCTATTAAATAAAAAAATAAAAAATAAACCCTTACCATCCATTTTAATATCAATTCTAAGAGTGGCAGGGCTGGACAATTGGAGTTAAGTGAGTTAGTTGCCCAGAATCGCACAACTAGGAAGTATCTGAGGTCAGATCTGACTGAATACCATTCTTGTGGAGCATGACCTAGCACAATCCCACCAAGATAGAAAGTAATGTGCCTGGTGATGGACTCTATCTATAGTCAGAGCTAAGCTTACAGAGGCCACCCCTTCATCACTGAATACCATATCATTGTTTTTACCCCATTTCCAGGAACCCATGAACACAATTTTCTAAAAGGCATAGGAGGGATCACGATCTGTCCTGGATCTAACCTTTACTAGTTATGCACCTCCTGAAAGTCACTTGCCCCATTTGTACTTCATTTTCCTCATCTGTAAAACAGGAATGGAAAGTCTTGTAGTATCTACCTCAAAGGGTTGTTGTGAAGAAAGTGCTTTGTAAACCTTAAAGGGCTATACAGGTGTGATTTATTATTGTCACTCATATCAGTAAAATCCTCTATTCTTAAAGTCCTAAAATATTGAGTCATTTGTATGTCAGAGCTGAGGTTTATAGGCTTGAAAGGTTGAAGAAAGAAAGAGTCTTTGCCCATGGATACTTGCCCACCTTAGCAAAGTAGCAGCAAACACAATCAATAAATCATGAGAGGGCAAGATCCCAGAATGGACAAGGAAATGGGACTTTGATCAACAAAGTGGATTCATGAGTCTCTGGGCCTCAGTTCCTTCCTACAAGATGGACAATTATATCAGTATTACCTGTTTTCACAGGGTTCTTATTAGGATCAAATAAAATACAGCTTTGGGCACCATAATGATGCAGTAGGGAAGAAGGCATGGACTTATCACTTATCACTTGTTTATATGGATATATGACTTGGGGTTTCAGTTCTATTACAGAAATGAATAACATGGAAATAGGTACCAAGTGATAACATTTGTGCAACCCAGTGGAATTGCTTGTCAGCTCTGGGATGGGGTATGGAAGAAGGGAGGGAAAGAAAATGAATCATGGAAACATGGAAAAATCTTTTAAAAAATAAAATTTTATTTAAAAAAAAAAAAAAAGAATGCTTGGGCATGAAGTCAGAAGACCTGGGCTTGCAGTCTTAACTCCTATTCTTCCCAGCTATGTAAAGTATAAGCTCTTTGAGGACAGGAATGGTTTCATTTTTGTCTTTGTAAGCATAGACACTAACACCGGTACGGTGCTTTGCATGTTTTGTTTTGTCTGCCCTTGTGATTTCATCTGCAGAGGGAGTTTCCAGTGAGGCAATACCAATGAGGATGTTTTGCAATGTCTCGGAGAGTTTCCCGGAGCCCTGAGAGGCTGTGCCTTGCCATTCTCCACCAGCCAGCGAGCCTTGGTGATCCTGCCTGAGGCTGGCTCTCTATGGCTTACTTTCACATAGTAGGTGCCTAATTTGTCGAATTAAACTGGGCAAGTTATTAAACCTCTCAATCCCCAGTGTCTTCATCTCTAAAATGGGGATAATAATACCTACAGCAGGTTGTTGTGAGGGAAGCACTGTTCACACCTTATAGTGCCGTGCACGTAGGATGTGCTCTAACGATGCCCTTCTCACGGAGCTCCAAGGAAGGGCCCTACGCAGGGTCAGTTGACTTCTGGTGGTACAGAGTGGACAGTAGGCTAGGTCCTGGGAAGACCATGATTCAGAAAGAAAATGTTCAGAAGGACCATAATTTAGAACTAGAAGAGACTTTTGGAAAGTATCCAATACAAGCGCCTCCTTACAGACAAAGAAACTGAGGCTGACAGAGGCCAGGTGACCCATATAGTAAATGACAGCCAAGATGCAAACCGAGGCTCTAAGATGGGTCTTATAAACCTTGTGCACTGTAGAAATATATATACATTTATATATTATATATAAACAAAATATAAATATGTTTTATATTTATATTTACTTATATGTATTTATAATATATTTGTTTATTTTGAGTTTATATTTATACATATATGTGGACATACAAATGTGTGTATATACATATACATATAGATAGATAGATAGATAGATAGATAGATAGATAGATAGATAGATAGATATAATAACACATACACGGAGAAAGGTAGGAGGAAATCCTGACAACAAAGCAGAGAGGATGCCCTCTCCAAAGTGTTCAGTGCAAAATTCAAGGAGGACCAGGATGCAGATGGGCAGGCCGTGCCCTCGTAAGCTGTCTATTCTTTCCTAGAAATGATTTGGGCAGAATATCTCACCCTCTCCAAAGATGAACAAAGGCAGCAGCGAATGGGCCAGGTTCAGGGGCTTCCAGAGCCAGACAGGCCTTCCACCCAGAAAGACGAGACAAGAATTTGCAACTTGGCCAAAGCCTCCCAGGGCGAGGAAGGAGGCAACAAGGCCTGTTCCCAGCCTCCAGGTTGCCCAAACTCTGGAAGAGGACAGGGCTGGGGCTTGCTGCTCACCCCATCCCTCCCCATCCTGGGCCCCTGTTTGCCAGCATCGGAGCGACCCGAAGAGGGGGACATGAGGCGCAATCACGGCGATCTATTAATTGAGACTAATTTCCTGCAGTTCTTGCCCAAGTTTCCCAACAGATTCAGAACTTAAAGGTTAAAACATAACCTTGTCTCAGCAGCTCTCAGAGAGCCCTACATGCAAATGCCTACCTACAGCTAGTTCCTGGTAATTATATGCATTTCCAAACAGCCAATCAGCTGTCAGGCTGACAGATACTGATCTTTTCGTTTTATTTTTAGCTCTGTGCTTCCCCCTCTAGATGCAAAAAAAAATTCTGTTTGTTCTGTTTGCTGCAGCAGCCTTTTCCCCCTAGCACTCCATCGAGCTCTTATCTTCCGGAGGCTGGAATAGGGAGAGCACAGAGCGGCAGCTGACTTCCTAGCCCCCGGAATCCTTCGCTGCTCCCCATGCAAGGCCCAAAAAAAAGCCATGCTTCCCCGAAGGAGCTGGAGGACCCCCCCTTCTCCTCTTTATTTATCGGTGCCCTGGGTGCGTGCTAATCTCTGGGAAAGGTCTGGGTGGAGGAGAGAGGCCCAGGGAGCTGCCGTCTGAGAGCCCTTTAAATTTTAATACCCAGCCGGAAGGCAGAGAGGAACTTCCAAACCTCTTCGATGGCACATGCTTTGGGAGGGTCTGCACCTGGGTTTGAAGCTTGTCTACACCCCTGGGCAAGGGACAAAGGGAGAAGAAAGCAACTTGGCTTCCTATGTCATCCCCCCCTCAGTGGAAGGAGGCAAGAGGAATACTCCTGCAGGTTTGGGGTGAGGGTTAAGCTAAAGACCCCAAAGACACAACCGACTTCATGATCTGTTTCCAGGCAGGGTCTCCTTGTCCCGGGGAGGCTGCATCTCTGAAGGCTGGGCAAGAGGAGTTGCCAATAGCTGGGCACTGGAGAAATGGAGGGAGAAGCTCCAGACTGCTTGGACTCTATATTTGTCTGTTTCAGGGATGCACCCAGCCTCAGAGAAGATGCAAAGGACAAGAAGCCTCTTCAAAAGATGAAGGAGAGGGGCGTAGCTGGGTGTCTCAGTGGATTGAGAGCCAGGCCTAGAGATGGGAGGTCCTGGGTTCCAATGTGACCTCAGAGACTTCCCAGCTGTGTGACCCTGGGCAAGTCACTTAACCCCCATTGCCTAGCCCTTACTGCTCTTCTGCCTTGGAATCAATACACAGTACTGATTCTAAGATGGAAGGTAAGGGTTTAAAAGAAAAGAAAAAGATAAAGGAGAAAGAGAAGGGTGGCAAGAGAGAGCAGGAAACTTGTAGAACAGGTAGTACCTGTAACAATGGGAAAGTCATTTAATTTCCCTGCCTCAGTTTACTCCTTTGAAAAATAGGGATAATAATTATAATAAGTGAAGCAAGTGCTCTGTTAATCTTAAAGTGGGATGCTAATTTAAGCTATTGTCACAGTCTATGTAATTCGAAAATGAGAAAATTGGGAAGAAAGAGGGAAAGAGAGGAGCAGGGGAAAGACAAGAATGGGAAATTCAGGAGGGAAGAAGCAGTATATTGATCATCCACCACCCCAGAAACCATGGCAACGTGATGCCAACAACCTGTTGAAAAGTGGAAAATTTAGCTAAATTACTGTATTGATCCAAATATAAGCAGCACCTTCCCCCTAAAACTGGTTTATATAAAACTTGAGTGCAGCCTATAATCAATGCTGTTTTTCAGTATATGTATGTGCTTGCTTGACTTTTTTCCCCCATTTCAAAGAGATCTGACTAATACAGTAATTGGAAATCCTGTCTACACAACACCAAAACACAGTTAGAGTGATTTTTTTTTCTTTCCTGAATTGACGGGTTGTTTTGGTGTCTTTGTTGTGATGGGAAGAGGTTCTTTCTAAAACCAGAGCTTATGTTAGTGGCTCCTTGGAGACCAATTTTATTTTTTTTCCAAAGTGCTGTCATTCACACATAATAATATACATTTACTTAAGGTTTGCAAGGTACTTTCTCTACAACAACCCTGTGAGCTAGATGGTGACGGCATTTTAATATCCATTTTATAGATGAGGAAACTGAGGCACAGAGTAGGGTGGTCACACAACAAGAATGTGTCAGATAGAGACAGAGCCTTCTAAGTCTAAACTCTGCTCTTACTGAGCTGCCTTTAACAAAGGGAGATGTTAAAGGTCTTCTACATGCTTAGAGTTATTTGCCAACAGTGGAAAGATTTGCACTGGTCTGTCAATCATTTCCCACTAGTGACCAAAGGTATGAGTTTTTGAAATGGCTGGTTTGGGACAGAGGTGCCGTCATGGACTAAGACCAAGAAAACTAATTAACTGGTCCAGGCAGCTATCAAATCCATGATGCTGGGGCCATTTAAGCATACTATTATGAGGACAATAACTTATATTCCTGACACTTTACAAAACATCTTTCTCACAACAGGCCTATGAGAGTTATTACCAATATTATAATTTTCATTTTACAGATGCAGAAACAGAGGCTCAGAGGGGGTTAAATGACCAACTCATAATGGCACGATTAGCAGTTGTCAAAGTCTCAATCAAGGTCTTTTGACTCCAAGTTCAAGGCTCTTTCCCCCATACCCTGCTCTCTCTTCCTTTTCTAATTACATGACTCTATCAACCAGAGACAGAGAACACTTTGCTCCCTAAAATCATTATATCCTATTGATATTATAGGTTGATAGAGAAAAAACACAGCCCTCACAAACAGAATAGCTCCCCAGGCACCCACCTCCCATTGTACATAAAATTTACGAGTTCTTATTATCATATTCCAATGTTGTTTGTCCTTCATTTTGAAGAGGGCCAATGGCATCACAAGGTGTCTTGACTCAAGCATGACCCAAAGGCATTAGCCTCACCGCCTCACTCCAGAGTCCCTGAAATCCAGTGGCAATACAAAAGTCGGGGTGACTGGCGACAGCCCACAGTCAGTGGATGACCGTCTCTTTGAAGTCTAACCAAGCTCTCGGTACTCCACAGTGCCTGCTTTAGTCACTTTCATGGCCATTGGAATAAATTATTCTCATCCACCCATTCCATTGGGGGGGGGGGGGAAGCCTTCACATGTTTGGGGTAAACATCCCTCTAACTCACCAATGAATCTGAGGCTCGTCGGTTACCCTCAACCTGATTTAGTTGGTCTGCCAAGATGGTTCTAATGGGACGTGGCATGCTACAGCTTCTTGGAGTCACAGGTGAGAGCTGGGTGAAAGGTAGACACCAAAAAGGAAGCCTGGTGTGAAGTGGGATAGGACAACCATATAAGTGGGCTCTGAGAACACCCTAGAGAACAGGAAAATACACATCATGGGAAATTTTTCATGGAGAAAGGAGGAAAGTGAAAAAATATAAGATTTGAAAACCTTAAAACACTCTTTCTCATCTGTCCTTTCCCTTCTAACTCCCTTTGCCTTCACTCTAGCTCAGGTCTTCCTTACCTCTCTTTATATTAGCCTTCTAGGTAGTTTCCTTGCCTACAGTCTGACCCCTTTTCAAATCCATTCTTCACACTGTTGCCAAAATAATCTTCCTAACGAGAAGAATCTGGTTTGACATTTCCAATCGTCAAACAGCCTCAGAGTCAGGAAGACTTAGGTTCAAGTCCAGCCTTTGACATATACTGGCTATGAGATCTGGCACGTCACAATTTCTTGGTATATCTAGAAAACTTTCTAAGGCTGTGAGTTTCGGAAAATCACAGGTCCTTTCTGAATCCCCAGCACAGATCAGAGTGCATCCTGTCTCCTCAAAAAACTATTTATGATTCTCTCTTGCTTATAGGATCAAATACAAACTACTTAGCCTGGCATGAAGCCTTTTCTGGTCCCCTTTAAAGCTAGCACCTTCCTTCTGAAATGATCTCCAATTTATCTTGTCTATACCCTGTAGGTATATAGTTGTTTGCATGTTGTCTCCCCAGTTAGACTGTAAGCTCTTTGAGAGCAGGGTTTTGCCTCTTTTTGTACCCTCAGCACTCAGCACATTGCCTGGCATATGGTAGGGGCTTAATAAATGCTTACTGTTGTTATTTCACAGCCTCAACTTTGCCACTTCCACCCACACACATTATTCTAATTTTATACACCCAACTTTTCTTTTAAACTGGGCTATTTACTGCTCCTCAGCCTCTACCTGCCCTCTCCCAGCTATATGTTCCAAACTAAGATTATACTCCTTCCACATCTCCAACTATATAAAAATTATTGAATCAATAAATCAACAAGCATTTGTTAAGTACTTATTCTGTGGCAGGTTCTGTGGTAGGCACTGAGGAAGTAAAGAAAAAATGAAATGGTCTTGCCCTTGTGGAGCTTACTTTCTTCTAGGGGAAACAACACAAAAAGATGCAAGTATACACAAAGCAAAAGCACTGTAATTTTTTTTCATTTTTATTGTCATGCGAATGACCATATTGATCATTATTGTAAGAACACATTCATATGTAACCAAAACCCCAAAATAAAACCAAAGATACACTGGTGTGAAAAACGACTCCACTGGTTCTTTCTCTGCAGGTGGAGAGCATTCCCCATCATAAGTCTTTCAGGATTGTCCCAGATCATTGCATTGCTGAGAGGAGCCAAGTTTTCACAGATAATCATCATCTAATATTATTGTTATTTTATACAGTGTTCTCCCGGTTCTACTTATTTTGCTCTGCATCCGTTCCTGTAGATCTTTCCAGCTCATTCTGAAATCATCCTGCTTATCATTTCTTGTAGCACAATAGTATTCCATCACCAACATGTACAACTTGTTCAGCCATTCCCCAATTGATGGACATCCCCTCAGTTTCCAATTCTTTGCCACTTCAAAAAGAGCAGCTCTAAATATTTTTGTACAAGTAGGTTCTTTCCCCTTTTTTATCTCCTTGGGATACAGACACAGAAGTGGCATTACCGGATCAAAGGGTATGCACAGTCTTAGAGCCCTTTGGGTATAGTTTGAAATTGCCCTCCAGAATGGTTGGATCAGTTCACAACTCCACCAACAATGAAATGCATGGTAATTTCAAGGCAGAAGCACCATCATGAAGGGGTGAAGGGGATCAGTAAGACTTCAAGTAGGATCATAGATTTAGAGCTGGAAAGGACGGTGGTGACCATCAGATCCTATCTCCTCATTTTACAGAAAACTGGGGCCCAGAGAAATGAAGGGTTTTGACCAGTGTCACATACGGACTAAGTGAGAGTGACAGGATGTAAACTCAGGGCCTCAAGTTGTAAAGCCAGGGCTCTGTCCGTTGTACCACCCTACCAAACTGAACTTTGAAGGAAGTAATTCTTCTTTTCCATTAAAGTCCTATCCAAGTGTCACCTCTCCTCTTTCAACTTTTCCAGCTGTCAGACCCATACCTTCAGAAGTGATCCCATTCTGACATTTCCGAGGGTACTTTCCCCAGGCTCCCCTTTGCACCTATCACATTTTTCCTTGCCCCACACTTATTTGGGTACATGCTGTGATCTGTGCAGTAGTTTTGGACAGGACCTATGATATCATTGGCATAGGGAACTCTCACTGAGGAAATGTCCTTCATTCATGCAGATGGATGCCTTCTCTGAAATTTATAGCCCTAGAAAGTTGTCTTGGAATACCAAGAAATCTACCTACATTATGACAAGTCCCTTGGAGCAGGGACTATGTTGTTGGTTGTCTTTGTATGCCCAGGCCTTTACACATAGTATATATCATATATATGCACTTAATATATATTTGCCAAGGAGGAGTTATTGCTACATTTAAAAGCAAATGCCTATTTTTTGTTTCAATTCAAGTCCTCGGTGAGGTTACAAAGAGTTTCCCCAAATCACAAAGCCCTGAGATAGATGCCCTGAAGATCAGGAAGACTCCAAGAATTTGACTACCAGTGGTCCTCATTGATTTCATAGGTGTGTTCCTGAAGAACTGCATATCAAATGCTGCTTTCTTTTTAATCCTTACTTTCTGTCTTAGTACCAACTGCAAGACAGAAAGGAAGAGCTAGGCAAACATAGTTAAGTGACTTGCCTGGGGTCCCACAGTTAGGAAATGTCTGAGGTCATATTTGAAACTAGGTTCTCTTATACTCCAGGCCTGGTTCTCTATCTACTGTGCCACCTACCTACCCCTAAATGTTTCTTTATAACCTAAAGAATCGTATGTCAAAAGCATTTAGAGATCTCACTAGTTCAAGGGATCTGACATTGAGTCTTTGTTTAAAGGCAAATAATTGCCCTCTAATGTATCTATTTTATAAATTCCCAATTTTTATCTATTTAATCATTCTTTACAAACCACTCCAGTGCCCTTTTGCCTGTAGGATCAGATACAACCTCCACTCTTTCACAATTGGGCTCCTGCCTATCCTTCCAGAATTGTTACTCATTGATCTCTTCCACACACTCGATGGTCCAGCCAAATTGGACTTCTCATTGTTTCTCACACACACAACATTCCATCTCCTGTCTCCTCCGCTTGCCTTTGCATCAATTGCTTCCCTTGAATGAAATGCCCTCCTTCCTCATCTCTGACTCTTAGAAACTCAATTTAAGCAACACCTTCTAGATAAAGCTTTTCTTGATGCCCCCTCCATAACTGAGTGCCTTTCCTGCCCTGAAATTACCTTTTATTTACTTTGATCAGTGCTATATCTATTTGTCTGTTATCTATCATCTCCCCCATAGAATGTGAGCTCCTTGAGGACTCTGACCTGGGATCTAGCTCAGTGCTTAGAAATCAATGAATCAGCAAGCTCTCATCTGTTCTGTCCCTACATTGTGCTAGGTGTTGAGGATACAAAGACAAGAAAAGAAATAATCTTCTACCCTCAAGGAACTTACTTATGAGAGAGAAAAAGAGAGAGAGAGAGAGAAAGAGAAAGAGAGAGAGAGATTGATTGAGAGTTGACATGTTAAATAAATACAGAATAGATATCTAGAGAACAAATCAAAAATGCAAGGTAGCTAAGGAGGGAGAACATTAGCAACTGGGGGAATTAGGAAAGGTATTATATAAAGGTGAACCCCATGCGACATCTTCAAGGAAATGAGGGATTCTCAGAGGTGGAGGGGAGGATGACTGAGCAAATATTAGGCATGGAGGTGGCCAGGACAAAGGCTCAGAGCAAGAGATGGGATGTCATGCATTAGAAGCAAATGAAAGTCCAGTTTGGCTGGACAGAATATGGGAAGGAAAGTAATGTAAAGTGGAAGACAGCCTAGGGACAATTTGTAAAGGGCTTTAAAAGCTAAACAGAGAAGTTTATATTTTATCTCAGAGGCAATAGTCATTTTATTGAGTAGGGCAATGGCATGATCAGATCTGTGCTTAAGGAAAATAATTTCAGCAGCTATGCGAAAGATGGGTTGGAGCAGGGAAGAGACTTGAGGCAGAGAAAACAACTGGGAGTCCATGGTAATAGTTCAGTGAGAAAGGGGTGAGGACCCAGAGAAAAGGGATGGCAGTGTGAGTAGAAAGGAGGGATAGGATAGGAGAGAATGTCACAAAGGGAGAGATGACAATATTTGGCAACTTACTGAATATGTAGGGTGAAGGAGAGGGAAGAGCTGAAGAGAACATGAGGTCACAAAGTTATGAGCCTAGAAGACTGAAACAATGATGGCACCCTTCACAGAAATAAGGAAGTTTGATAGAGAATTAGTTTGGGAGGAAAAGATTCTGTTTTAGATGTGTTGAGTTTCAGAGATCTTTGGGAGAAACAGTTTGAAATGACCACTAGGTATTGTAGTTAGGGTCGCGGAGCTCAAGAGGGAAACTAGGGTTGGATATATAGCTCTGTGAGTCATTTGCATAGAAATGATCTTAAATGAACTTAAGACAGCTGATAAGGTGGAAAGAGGCACAGACAGACAGACGGATAGAGACAGAGACATTCAGACAGAAAGGGAGGGGGGCAGACTGGAGGGAGAGAGACAGAGAGACAGAGACAGAGAAAGACAAAGAGAGAGAGAGAGAGAGAGAGAGACAGAGATAGAGACAGAGACAGAGACAGAGAGACAGAGACAGACAGAGACAGACAGAGACAGACAGAGACAGACAGAGACAGAGAGAGACAGAGACAGAGACAGAGAGAGTATAAAGAGAAGAAAATCAGATATATCCCCCCCAGATAGATTCACATAAAGAGCATGGATGAAGAGCCAGCAAAGGAGATTGAGAAGTTGGACAACCAGGAAAGGAAGAATACCAGAAGAGAGCAGGGTCACAAAGCCCAGAGAGGAGGCAGTATCCATAAAAGAGGGCAGTCAACAGTGGCAAATGTAGCAGAAGGGTTGAGAAGAATGAGAACTGAGGGGAAAAGGCCATCATATTTGACGATTAAGAAATCAGTTTCACTTCAGTGGTGAGGTCAGAAGCCTCAGGCTAAGGATTGAGATGTGGTTGGAAAGAAAGTAGAGGCAATGAGGTTAGACATCTTTTTCTAGGAGTTTGGCTGAAAAAAAAAAGTAAAGATATAGGATGACAGCTTGAGGGGATGGTAGGGTTCAGTAAAGTTTTTTTAGTTGTTTTTGGTTTTGTTTTAAAATGGAGAAGACTTCAAGCATGTTTGAAGGCAAAGAAAGAACAAACATGGGAATAGATTGAAAATTAAGGGGCAAGAGTGTTTGAGAGAGCAATTAGATGGAAAAGATGGGAGAGAGGGATGGAATTAAGAGCACATGCAGGGTGTCCTCAGTATCTGAACCTGGAGGTTAAAAGGGTTTTGAAATGAAGGGAAAAAAAGAGAAGAGGGAGCCCATATGCAATGGCCTGCGCAGAAAGTGTTTAATAACTGTTCGTTGAAGCAAAACAAAGCAAACAGAATGCTATGAAACCATAAAGAAGAAAAATGATTATGTATCTCTATCCATTCTTTGTAGAAGCAGGGAACTATGGGTGTGGAACTCCATATAAAATATTGGACTTGGTTGAAGTGATGGCTAGTTTTTATCAAATGTTTCCTTCTTTTTTTCTTTTTGTATTCTTTGCTATAAGGGAGAGCTCTCTGGGATTGGAGAAGGTGATATATTGGGAAATGCAAATGATATAAAAAGAAAAGATCTCAATAAGAATTATAAGTGAATAAAAGTTTTGGTTGATTGATACTTCATGTGAGAGACACGGGTACCTGATTTTCTTTCAGTAGACCATACCTGTACTCATCTAATACCTTGTGCATTCCCTCTGTGAAGCTCTAAGAAACTTGTCCATTAATTGTTATAGCTTCAGAGGAAAAGTCAAGGGGCTAATACATGGATAATTCGGCTGAAATCCAAGGGCATCACACCTCAAGCACTAGCTAGCATCACAGCCTCCCTCTCAACCATAACCTCAAGGGATTGTAGGAGGCACACCTGAGATCACACAGGGGTACTAACAATCCAGAATGGGTTGGCAATGAAATCGGCCTAAAGCATCAGGGCCTATTCCTGGAATACAGAAACCCCCCAAGCCGAATTGACTTTCTTAAGACACACTGCCAAGTTTTATAGGAAAACAAAGAGAAACACACACTATAGTCTCTGTTTCTTGTTATGTTCCTCCTCTCTTCCACCTCCCCTCCCCAACTAGACTGGAAGTTCCACAGAGGAAGAGACTCTTTGGCCCCTATCCCCAACCCTCAAAGAGTACCTAGAGCAGTGCCATGCATATCATAGGCTATTAATAAGTGCTTAATGAGGAAGCAAACGGGAGATTAGTTTAAGCTTTCCAAAAGAGGAGCTCTTGTGGTGAAGGAGAAGGAAGCTTAGAGGAGTGAATGTAGCAGGATCAAGGTTAGTCACAGGAAGGCTGAGAGGGAAGCTGGAAGGATAAATCATAGTCTGATACCCACCCCCACCCCCAAAAAAGAGAACCCATATCAGCTTTGCTCAATCTCTTCACAGATAAGTCTATGTTTGCCCCCCACCCTTCCCAAACACCCATAGGGAAATAAAAGAGCATCCCCTGGCTGAACGGAGCTATAGGATTTTAGAAGGTTTTGAATTTTAGACCTTAGGGACCACACCAAGACAAAAAAAACCCACAGAAGAGATGGCAGACAGCTGGGATCTGGAAGTCTTGCAAAGGGAAGAAAGGAGATACAGGGAAGGAGGGGCTAGAACTATATTCATCCATCCATTCCCAAACCGAGTTACACAACTGTTGTCTTTGAGGATTCTGAAAAAGAATGGGGGAGGGAGGGAGTGAAGAATGAGGCACATGGGAAGATTAAATCTATATAGAACAGAGAAATCAAATGGGAGATCTGCAAGTTTAAAAACAAAAAATTAACTAGGTCATTTCCTGTAAGATGTCTGAAGAATGGGAAGGTGCCATCTGGCTGGAAAGGCACAGCAATGATACTATTTTATAAGAGAAAACAATGCCAATGCCCTAAGAGAACTATGGACCAGTCCTTACCCCTCTGCCTCAGTGCAGAAGTCCTAAGAGAAAGAAGAAGGTAATGCTATCCACCCTCTACCTCTAACCTTCAAGTCATTTTCTCAGGGGTAGAGATGGGTTTGCACCAACCTGCACATACTTTGATCTCCTTTGTAAATGACATTGTTCAGAGGTAGCTAGGTGGAACTGGGTGCCCGTGTGGAAGAAGAGCCCATTTCATTAACCTGTTGGGATGCTGAAAATTAAAGTGAGTTGAGTAGAAGTCAAGCAAGAACATGGGCCCATTCAGTTCAATGTCACAGTCACAAACTAAGCAATCCTGATTCTCTAATGGATGATGACCACTTTCGTAGGCTCCTTCACTGCTCTCAGGCTGATGAGACCTCAGAAACAGAGCTCAAGTCTATGCAAGACTCATCTTTCCTGGACCACATTTTCCACAGGGGAAAAATTATAAAAAACGTATGTCAAAATCTCACTGATGATATCCCTTGAGAGTGGGAGGCTGTAGTGATAAGAGACAAAATTAAAACATAGAATCGCAAAGTCTTAGAGCTAGAAGGGGCTTAAAAGATCCTCTAGTTATACAACCACAGGTTTAAAGTTATAAGAGACCTCAAAGGCCATGGCCAATCCTCTTGTTTTACAGATGAGGAGACAGAGAGTAGAGAGAATACATAACTGGTTCAACATCTCACAGGGAATAAGTATCAAAGTTAAGATCTGAACTCAGGTACATTGACCCCAGAGTCTGTGCTCTCCTCACCTTAGTATAATGCCTCTTACTCTTTTTTTTACTGATGCAGAAACCAGGATCTGGAAAGAAGTACCTTTCTCAAGGTAACAGGATAAGTTAAAAGAACTTGAACCCAGATCTCCAGACTCCCAGACGTGGCACTCTTGTTACTGCCAAACTGGAATTATTCTTTTTCTGTGACAGAAAGAGATCTACCTTTGGAAGGAAGAGAAGAATGCAGAGGAGAAAGTGAAGGTCCACAAGCCACTTCCTTTGGCCTCTCCTTTTCCATCCGAGTCACACTAAAATGAACAAAAATAGGTTTATCCTTCCCAGCCTGTCTCACCTATGTTATATGATTTTTAGTTCCTCTCTGTATACTTCCCTCCTCTCAACTTCCTACCCAATGCTGATGCCTGCAATTCCCTCGACAGGAGACAAAGTCTCTCATTCCACATTGAGAGATTAAAAAGTTTCAAATGGAAATAGCTGGTCTGAGTGGCCATAAACTAAAATTCATTCACACTCAGGTAGGGTTGGTTCCATCCACAAGTACAAATAACTGTTAAGTTTTTCCCTATTTTCATATGGAGAAGAGAATTAAGAGCTCTAGCAAGCATTAGTCCCTTGAAACGGGGAAAGAGGGAAGAGAAGAAAGAAGTTAGAAATGCCAAAACTAACTTCATTATTTTTCCAACCATGTGGGGATAATTAGAAACTGTATCAGAGGGGCAGCTAGGTAGCACAGTGGATAGAGTACCAGGCCTAGAGTCAGGAAGCCCAAGTTCAAATCTGGCCTCAGACACTTCCTAGCTGTGTGACCCTGAGCAAGTCACTTAACCCTGTTTGCTAACCCTGCCCCCTTATGTCTTAGAATTGATACTAAGAGAGAAGGAAAGGGTTTAAAAAAAAAAAGAAACCATATGAAAAGGAAATTTTGTTCACATACATGGTTTATTACAAGTTCATCTTGCACAGTCTGTTGATATAATATTTTGTTCAACACTCTCCACTTCATTGTTTTAAAAAACTTTATTCCCAGGGGCTTATTAATGGAAGGAATCACCTGAGAGATGGTTCCTGTTCTCAAAAAGCTTGCAACTCAGGTAGGGAAAAGAAGCGCATGTTCATGAAAAAATTAAACAATATGAGACAATTTAAGAGAGGTCAATAGATAGATTATGGTTAAGAGCTAAATGAATAGTCTTGGCAATGTGATAAGAATCAGGATTTTCCATCTATTGGGTTCCCTTAAGACAAGGTGATCCAATACGGATAGGACATGGCATGGTTTCCATGAAGTTGGGCTGAACGAAATGAGACTTCCAATCCCCTTGGTGCTGGCTAGTAAGGAAGACTTTTTGATATGTAGAGGAATAAAGGAACCTTCCCAGCCTCCCCAGAACAGGTGATCCCAAACAGTATCCAAAGAGCAGTACCATTGCCACTAGCGATGGCAACCACAAATTCCCGTATCCAGGAGAAGACATTCTTTAGAAGAAAAGGAAAATATCTTGGGCATTTCTCCATAGCTCTCATCACTTTCTCTCCAGAAGAAACTCCCCTCCTTTCGCAGCCAACTTCACCTCTGCCCTCACCAAGCTTGGCAACAGCTGCCTTTAACACAGAGGATTGTTTATCAACACACATTATGAGGCGTCAGACTTTTAAAAATTTACCTTCAGAGCAAGGCATTCCTTGCTGCCTCCAAGTCTAGCATCCCCCCTTTCTTTCTGGATGACTATTCACTCTAGCTATACAACATGGGCTGGTATAGTTATCTAACATCCTCTAGGCATGGCGCCTGCCCTCAGGGAGCTCACCGCCTAGGACGAAAGCAACATTGACAATACATTTCTCCTTGGGCCAATGCAAGGTGCAGTAGCATAGTGTAGTAGAAGATGAATTTGGAATGAAAGCACCTGGGTGCAAACCCCAGGTCAGGTATTTACAGGCTGTGTGACCTTGATCAAGTTATTTCTCTGACACCATCACCTTATTTATAAAATGGGGCTTGAATTAAATGATCTCTAAGCTCCCTTTAAATTCTAAATCTAAATCCTATCTGCTAGGCTCATACAATGATAATAATAAATAATAATAACTGGAATGATTTGGCACTTTAAAATTTATAAAGCCCTTTACATCTGTAACCCACGTCCATGGCTCCAAAAGCTCTGTCTGTATTGACATAGACCAAGTCCAATCTTGGGGGCCAACCTAGAAGGTTAATTATCTTTGACTCATCATGATTTCATCCAGAGTTTCTTTTGGGAAAATTTCCAAATATGTGTGCATGTACATGTGTGTGTGTGTATTCATCTAGGTTTGTATAAATGTAGAGGTGACAGAGCTCCTTGCTCCTGTACAAGCACTCAAAGACACAAATGAATATAAGGTAAAAGAAAGTCTTCATTTTACCCTACAGAAAATTTGGAAAGCACACAGAACTCAAAGAAACCTGAAAAGACATACAGAAAACTCATAAAGCACTTACAGTAGTCCATAATCTCTCCTTAGAAGGTAACTGAACTTGGGATTGCCAGAAAGGCAATAACATAAAATTCTGGTTTGGGCTAACCTCTATTGGTTTGGGTTCCCCCTCAGAGGCAAATGTTTTGAAGCTGCTGGACAGACAAGACATTTCCCATCACCTTACGCTCTCTGAATAAATTACATTATTTGTTATTTCCCCAGATATAATATAGGTTCCTTGAGAGCAGAGACTCTATCAGTGGAGTGCTCTGACACTGCCCCTATAAAGGGGCTCCTGAGTCCATGAATAAGGACTAGTTTTTATTCTGGGGTGCAGGAGCAGGGGGAAACCAGCTCTAAAAACAGAGATCAAGCTCTTTTTCTAAAATTCTCTGGCTCTTTGCCCCATCCCGAACAAAGAGGGAGAAATTACTTTGTTTGGCTCATGTCTGAGGTCTTCAAAAAAGGAGGCGTAGAAAGGTATAGGATGTACAGTGTAGATCAATTATAGGGTAGCTATTTATTTCCTCCACACAAAATAAATGCTTAAAAGACAAAAGATTCATAAGCCCACATTAACATGAAGCAATAACTTATAGCTACTCTTTGTCACTAGATAGTTAAAATATTAAAATGTAAAGTACTCCATGGGACTGTTAAAAAGACATTTCACCTTCACCTCAGATCTGTACTATCTGAATGACTCCTTCAAAGTCCATGACTTCTGGAAAGTCTGGTTAAGGGTTGGCCTCATCCTCCTATCAGTAGTTGTCTTCTACTCCAAGCAAAGCAAATAAAAGCAATATTGAGAACATCCCTTGTAGGACAGATGGCACCAAACAAATGACCCGGGTGCTCCCAACCTATTAAATTTATAAGGTTGCCTCCAGGGCGAGAGAAGTCCATATCAGGATGACAATTCAGTTGGCTGTGTTCAGCAAAAACACAGAAAGCAGAAGGGACAGTTAAATCTTGACTCCAACTTACTTAAATTAACACCTTGCTCTAGTAGTCACCATTTCTGATGTCCCTTTCTCACTCTTCACAGGAATCCCTAAAGAGAGGAAGTAAGAAAAGCAAATTTAGGGAAGAGTAGAAGATGGAGAAAGAGTAGAAGTTATTCTCTGAGGTACTTATAGTCCTCACACATGAGATTGGCTAATATGACATAAAAGGAAAATGGCCTATGTTGAAGGGGATATGGGAAATTTGGGACATTAATGCACTGTTGGTAGAGTTGTGATTTGGTCCAACCATTCTAGAGAGCAATCTGGAACCATGCCCAAAGGGCTATAAAACCAAGCATACCCTTTGACCCAGTATTACCACTACTATATCTCTATCCAAAAGAGATAAAAAAGAAAAAGGAAACCTGTATGTACAAAAATATAGCAGTTCTTTTTGAGATGGCAAAGGATTAGAAATTGAGGGGATGTCCATTAATCTGGGAATGGCTAAACAAGTTGTGGTATATGATGGTAATGGAATACTACTGTGCTATAAGAAATGATGAGCCAGATAACTTCAGAAAAGCCTAGAAAGACTTACAAAAACTGATGCAAAATGAAGTGAATAAAACCAGAAGAACATTGTACATAGTAACAGCATTCTCAGCAATGCAATGATCAAAGACAATTCCAAAGGACTCATGAAGAAAAATGCTTTCCACCTCCAGAGAAAAAAATTAGAGTCAGAATGTAGATGAAAGCATACTATTTTTCACTTTATTTTCTTCTTGGGTTTTTTTAATTTATATATCTTTTCCCACAAATGACTACTATGGAAATATGCTTCTCATGATCACACACATGATCAAAATACTTTCTCCAGGAGAGGGGAAGGGAAGTAGAGCATTTGGAATTCAAAAAAAATTTTGTTTTTACATGTCATTGGGAAAAAATGAAATATATTTTTTAAAAGAGCAGTAGTTGTTTCTTCTTCTAAATTGACACAGAATCCTACCCTCCCCTACTTTGGGGAAGAAAGAATGTGGCCAAAAAGGGACCATCCAAGGTTTGCTGTGTCATCCCAAAGAGCCAAGCCTTTCAGTGTTGAACCAGAGCACATGATGCACAGGAAGTGACACAGATGGGAGGCTCACTTATTTGTCCCTTTTCACACAAGAAAGTATTCTATTCAAGGAAAAAAGGGACAACCCTAGTATTGATGGGCCAGATTTGGATAGATAGGGTACAGAGAAGAGAGCATTCTGGGCAAGAGGAACAATAGGAAGAGAAAATGGGGAAAATTATGTAATAATCATAAACAAATATTTGTTGAACACTATATGTAAGTATAACTATATATAAGTATAACACTATATGTACATATAACTCAACATTAAACTCTAGAAGAAGACAATGGATGAATAAGACAACAGCTATTAAGACACGGCATCCCTCTCCTTCAGTAGTTTTCACAGGATAAATTAAAGATGATAAATATTTTTAAGAGCTTACTATATGAGGTATCTAGGTAGCTCAGTGGATAGAAGCAGGCTGAGGGACAGGAAGTCCTGGATTCAAAATCTGGCCTGAGACACTTCCTAGCTCTGTAACCCTGTGCAAGTCACTTAACACTAGTCACCTAGCCCTTACCACTCTTTCTGCCTTAGATATCAATTCTAAGATAGAAAATATTAAAAAAAAATAAAAGGCCCATTACTAGGTCCAGGTGATTCATAGACAAAAAGAAAAATAATCTCTGTCCTCAAAGAACTTACATTCTGCTAGATATTGCTTCTGCTTTGGCTAAAGGAGAGATTTATTCCAGATTCTTTCATGAGTCCTCTCTGGAAAAGAGAAGTATACTTACTATTCTCTCCCATATCCCCAGCCCACACAGTTTGGATGTTTCTCCCGTTTCTATACATGCTGTGAAGCACTGAATGACTGCTTCATATGCTCCATTAATTTTCCTTTAAATATCCAGATAGATTTGAGAGTTTCTTGAGGGCTAACGCTGTTGTGGGGCACCTAGGTGGTAGAATGGATAGAGTGCTGGGCCTGGAGTCAGGAAGATTCCTCTTCCTACTTCAAATCTGTCCTCCAACACTTACTAGCTATATGACCTTGGGCAAGTCACTTCGCCCTGTTTGCCTTGGTTCCTCAATTGTAAAATAAGCTGGAGAAGGAAATGACAAACTACTCTAGTATCTCTGCCAAGAAAATCCCAAATGGGGTCATGAAGAGTCAGACACAACTGAAACAACTAAACAGAGCTGTTTTTGCTAGCACTTAACAAAGTGCCTGGCACATAGAAAGTGCTTAATGAATGCTTGCTGACTTGGTTAAATAAATAGAATTTAATTCGCGGAGGAGGAAACATTAGCAACTTGAGGAATCAAGAAAGGCTTCCTTTTGGAGGTGGCATTAAGATGAACACTGAAAGAAGTTAAGGATTGAATAAGGCGGTGTAGAGGGTGTGAGTACATTCTAGGCATGCCTTCAAGAGAGCAATTGAGAAAGGAAATGGACTATCAAATTCCTAGAATATCAAGGAGGCCTGGTTGGATGGAGTGAAGAGTGTGTACAAAGGGAAATCATTTGAAATAGCTCTGGGAAGGTAAGTGGAGTCAGATCATACAGGGTTTTAATTGCTAAGCAGAGAGAGGACTGTGTTCTATTCTTAAGGTAAGAGTTAGCCCCCAAAATTTTTAACGAGACAAGCAGACAAATAATGGCAGGATAAGATAGAATGCCAGGGGTGCCATGTTGTTTGTTCTTCATTTGAAAGAGGATCAATGACATCACAAGATGATGCCTTGCCTTGTGCATGATTTGGAGTGAAGTGAAACAGAGTTGTACAAAGTCATCAGTCTCATTCTCCCTTCCAAAGTCATCCAAGTCCAGAGGCAAAACAAAAGTTAGGACAACTGGTAATGGCCCTAGATGCAGTTAATGACTTTGGCATCTTTGATGTCTGACCAAGCTCTATGAGTTCCACAGTGCCTGCTTCAGCATCCTTCCTGGCCCCTGAAACAAACTGTTCTCATCTGCCCATTCCACCTAGAGAAGTCTTCACATACTTGGGGTAGACATCCCCCAATTCACCAATAGGTTTGATGCCAATTGGTTACAGGAAAGGCCCACTTGTAGGTCCTTGCTGCTCAAAGGAGGTACCAATCAAAACAGTGAGGAAACCAGCCAGAAAAGTGTGGAGGCTTCCTATTAGGGGCCAGAGCAGGATTAGAGATCCATCCACACTATTTGTCCTACTTTCCCCTGTGACAAAAAGGCACATTTAGGAATCACTGCTTAATAGTTTGAGCTTGAACAAATCTCAGAAATCATGCAGTACAACCTTCCTATTTTATTTTTATTTTAATGCAAAGCACACTTCCATATTGGTCATTGTTATAAAAGCAAACTCATACAAAACCAAAATCCCAAAATAAAACCATAAATACACTGATGTGAAAGATAGTAGATAGATCCTCATCCATCTGACTCCTTATCCGTCCAAATCCACCAGTTCTTTCTGTGGAGGTGGAGAGCATTCCCCACCATAAGTCTTTCAGGATTGTCCCAGATCATTGCATTGCTGAGAGGAGCCAAGTTTTCACAGTTGATCATTGCACACTGTTCTCCCGGTTCTGCTATTTCACTCTGCATCAGCGCCTGTAGATTTTTCCAGCTTTCTCTGAAATCATCCTGCTTGTCATTTCTTATAGCATAAAAGTATTCCGTCGCCAATGTGAGCCACAATTCCTATTTTATAGAAATGAAAGTGATTTGCCCAAGGTCACACAAAACTGGGATTCAATCTTCAATCCTCTCATACTATATTCAATGTTCTTTTCACCAAGCCATGGATTTCTAGGTTTTGTGAAGTGGAGGAAAGTGGGAGGGGGGGAGCCCTACACAGGGGAGGTGGCACAATTAGTTGCCATGGCCCAGAACAAAGTTTAATAACCCTCCAGAGATTGAACCCCAAATTCAGCCTTGTGAACACTGTGCCCTAAGAAGCCAAAAAAAAAACCCCAAAAACTCCCTTAAAGAAGCACAGCCATTCAATATTCCATGCCTTGTGTAGAAATGGGAGAAAGATCCAAGCGATATGGGGTGGAGATGTGAGAGAGAAGTGTCCTTTCCTGTTTCTGAGAGAACTCAAGAAAAAATATAGAGTAAATCTGCAAAAGCAATATAGGCCTTTTTTATGCTGGACATTTAAGAGATCCCCGTGAGCTGAGTATCACACGAGGGAAGTCAAGGCAAGAAGCAATTATTAAGCACCTACTTGTGCCAAGAATTGTGCTAACTTGTAAAGGTACCCAAAAAAGGCAAAGAACAGTTCCTGTTCTCAAGAAACTCATCATCTAATGGGGGAGATGATATACAAACTATACATAAATGAGATACCAACAGGACAAATTAGAAGTAATCTCAGAGGGAAGGCACTGACATTGTGCAGGGTTGGAAAGACTTCTTGCAAAAGGTTGGATTTTAGCTTGAACCTGAAAGAAGACAGGGAAGGCATGAAATAAAGATGAAGGTAACATTCTAGGCATGGGGGAAACTGATGGAAATGCTTGAAGTTGGTTGATGAGTGTCTTTTTTGAGGAACAGCAAGGAAGCCAGTGACACTGGATCACAGAGATCATGGTAGAGTATGAGGTGCAAGACTGGAAAAGTTGGGAGAGGAAGCAAGTTATGAAGGTCTTCAAGCTCCAAACGTAGGATTTTATGTTTGATCCTGGAAGAATAGTATGGAAGGAGAAAAGAAGAGGGTCCAGGACAGAGCCTTGGTGGGCACTCACAGTTAGCAGATCCAACCCAAATAAAGATTCAACAATGAATACGGAGAACAGACAGATAGGAGGAAGAACCAAGAGAGAACAATGAAGACTTCTAGTAGAAGGTGAAGCTTGAAGTGAGCCTTGAAGGAAGACTTAGATAAACAGAGGGAAAATAATTCCTAGGTACACAGCAGTAAGAATTATGGTTAGCATCTGGAGAACTGGGTTCATATCCAAATACTAACACTCACTAGTTATGTTACCACTGAGCAAGTTTCCTTATTTGTAAAGTAATAATTATGACATTTTAAATATTTACCCAATACGGTTGTTTTAGGAAATAATTTTGTAAATCTTTATTATACAATGTAAGTGAATTATTATTATAGAGAAGGAAAAAATATTTTCAGGGAATATGTTGTTGTTGTTGTTGTTTAGTTGTGTCTGACTCTTCATGATTCCATTTTGGGTTTTCTCTGCAAAAATACTGGAGTGGTTTGCCATTTCTTTCTCTGGCTCATTTTATAGATAAGGAAACTGAGGCAAACAAGGTTAAGTGGCTTGACCAAGATCACAGTTTGGTTCGGGTTGGTTGAGGCAGATGCACTAAGAAGAATGTCACCAACACAGGAGGTAAGGCAGAAGGCAAAGATACAAAGAGCAAGAAAATCTGAAATCTCCAAGTAGAAGAAACTTGGTTTTAAATTTGCATCTCTGCCACCAACTTGTTAACTTTAATTGCTTTACTTACTGCTTCTTTCTAGATCTCCCCATCCTAAAAAGACCTAAAAAACCAAAGTCACTTGACCTTGCCATCCCCTCGAACTTTGATTCTAGACTTACCCTTCCCTTCCTAGCCAAACTCCTAAAACCAGCAAGTTATAATAATTGAATCTACTTCTTTACCTCCCACTCACTTCTCAGTCCCTTGGCTTCTAACCCAACCACGGCATGGAAACCATTTTCTTCAAGGTTATCAGCTATCTCTTAATTGTAAAATCTGATGGCCTTTTCTTTATCCTTATCCTTCTTGATCTCTGCATAGTATTTAGCACTATTTATGACCCCCTCCTCCTAGACCCAGGGCTTTGTCCACTTGTCCTTGGGTTTTGGAGAAAATGATCTTTCCTGGGTTTCCTCCTACCTATCTAATCATTTCTCAGTTTCTTTTAAGGAACCATCAGCCATGTGTTTTCTCCCTATGTGTTCCCCACAGTTCTGTCCTGGGTCCTCTCTTCTCTCTCCGCTCCTGGTAATCTCATCCTCCCGCTAGCATGGGCTCCACTATGATTTTCCATGTCGATGACTCTCAAATCTACATATTGAGCTCTCTTGTCGACAAAGCTGCAATCTTGCATCTTCAGCTGCCTGCTGCTGAAGCCTCATCTTGATGTCTCACACGATTCTCAAACTATGCGTGTGCAATAGAGAATTTGCTGTCTTTTCCCCTAAATCTACTCTGCATCCTGAATCCCCTTTTTCTGTTGAGGGCCCCATCATCCTTTCAGCCACTCAAATTAAGAGTCATCTTTGTCTCAGTGGAAAGAACGTGCTCTGGAGTCAAAGGACCTGATTTTAAATCCCACCTGTGTGACCTTTGGCAAGTCACTTAACCTTCCTGAGCCTCAATTCTTCATCCATAAAACGAGGGAGTGGAACCAGATGGCCTCTGAGGTCTCTTTCAGCTCCAGATCTATGATTCTTCTCCTAGCAAACACCCTTATCTGATTCTTCCTCAAGTCTTGTCAATACCCTCCTAATGAGTCACTGTTTCTGGTCTCTCCTTCCAATCTATCCTCTGCATAACTCCCAAACAGAAATTCCTACCTCAAGTTTGCCACTTACCATGATATCCCCAGCTCAAGAAGCTTCCATGGCTCTCTATATCTCTAATATAAAGTACAAACTCCTCTTCTTAGGATTTAAGGCCTTTTACAGACATATTTCATTATTCTATCAAGTTCTTCACGTTCCAGCCAAGCTGGGGCATTGATCATTCCCTGGGCTTGTCTCATCTCCTGCCTCCCAGCCTCAGCTCAAACTGTCCATTTTGCCTGGAATGTTCTCTTATCCTCAACTCTGCTTCCTCAAATCCCTAGCTAGTTCCATCAAAGCTTAATTAATTCAGAGAGGGAGCTAGGTGGCTTAAAGAACCAAGCCTGGAGACCTGAGGTCCTAGGTTCAAACCTGACCTCAGACACTTCCTAGATGTGTGACCTGGGGCAAGTCACTTACCCCCCATTGTCTAGCCCTTACTGCTCTTCTGCCTTAGAACCAATAATTATTACTGATTCTAAGGCAGAAGGTAAGAGTTTAAAAAAAAAAAAAAAGCTTAATTCTGGTATCACATTATCTAGTCAGGGTTTTTCCTAATTTCCCCACCAGTAATATTAGTACTTTCCTGACATTCTACTCCAAATTACTTTGTATTTACTTTTTTATCAATCAATCAATCAATATTATTAAGTGCATACTATGTACCAAGCACTGTGCTACCTCTAATGGGGACACCACCCCCGCCAAAAAAGTGAAACCTCCCCCACCCTCCAAGAGCTTAGCAGGAGAAGACAACACTCACACATACAGGGATGTACCAGATACAGGGTAACTTAACTGGGGAGTGGGGGGGGGGCACTAGAAACTGGGAGAGGTGGGTCAAGAAGAGATTCACAGAAAAGATGGAACTTCTTTAATGTAGAACAGCCCGGAGGGGATGACTGGGTACATGGAATATGGAGAGTAAAGGGGAGTGAGGAATTAAGGATGACACCAAAAGTGGTGAGTCTGAGTGACTAGAAAGGGAGTCGTATGTTTGACAGAAACAGCAAACTTGAGGAAAAGGGTGGATTTGGAAAGAAAAATAATGAGTTTTGATTTGGGACATGGGGAGTTTAGGTTTTCTTTTTCAACCCTTATGTTCCATCTTAGAATCAATACTGTGTATCAATTCCAAGGCAGAAGAGTAGTAAAAAGAGTATCCAATGGAAGTTAAGTGACATGCCCAGGGTCGCACAGCTAGGAAGTATCTGAGACCAGATCTGAACCCAGGACCTCCCATCTCTATGCCTGGCTCTGGATCCACTGAGCCACCCAGCTGCCCACCCCACTCCCTCTGACATGGCGAGTTTGAGATGCCTGTGGGAAATAGAGTTGGAAATGTCCAATCAGTGAGGCAGGAAGGGATCTTGAGAGAGTAGGACTGCATGCATAGATCTAAGGTAGAAAGGCTACATAGAGATTATTTTAGGCCTGTGTGAATGCATAAGGTTAAGAAAAGAAAGCATAGAGAAAGAGGAGAGAAGAGCTCAGGACGGAGCTTTGAGGGACGTCCACCGATAGGGGTAGTGATATAAATGATGATGCAGCAGAAGAAACTGAGAAAGAGTGACCAGAGAGGAAGGAGAATCAAGAGAGAATGTGTGTCCTCACTAAGACCTTAACAGTTGAGAATACCCAAGAGGAGAGGACCAGAGAGATGACAATGGAGAAAAAGCCATTGGACTTGGCAAATAAGAGATCCCTGGTAATTTGAAAGCAAGCACATTCCATTTGGGTGATTGTATCTTATATCTTTGCACATATCATAGCCTCCCAGGAAAATGTAAGCTCCTTGAGGGCAAGGCCTGGTTTTATTTTTTCTTTTGGTATCCCAGTACTTAACACACAGTGTCTTAGGCATAGTAGGAGCTTAATAAATATTCTAAATCAAATTATTTTTTTGCCAAGACCCCCCCAACTTTCTTTCTGTCTTTAATTTTTTTTTAAACCCTTACCTCCCATTTTAGAATCAATGCTGTGTATTGATTCTAAAGCAGAAGAACAGTAAGGGCTAGACAATGGGGATTAAGTGCTTTTCCCAGGGTCACAGAACTAGGAAGAGTCCGAGGTCAGATCCAAACCCAGGACATCCTGTCTCTAGGCTTAGCTTTCAAACCACTGAGTCACTAGCTGCCCCCACTTAATTTATTTTTCTTCTTTTTTTTTTAACCCTTACCTTCTGCATTAGGATCAATACTGTGTATTGATTTCAAGGCATTTCATTTAAATGACTTGTCCACAGTCACACAGCTGGGAAGTGTCTGAGGTCAGATTTGAAGCTAAGACCTCCCATCTCTAGGCCTGTCTCAATCCACTGAGCCACCCAGCTGCCCCTATATTTTTCATTTTTAACTGCAATCTAGACTATTACACACATGTAAGATGATCTTATATCACACATGTTTTTAAATATTTAAATATAAACCAACACTCTTTACCAGTTTAATCTTAGTCTTTTTCTTCCTTTGAACACAACAAAAGCTCTTCATGTATAGAGGCCATTCCAAGTCATTCGTCTACATAGCATTGCTCTGAGATGATGCCCAGAATTTTTATCCCTCTTCAAAATATGGGAGAACTGAGGAATTGAAAGGGAAATTGTCTTTCCCAGAATTCTATAGTACAAGAAGTGATGGCTTTAGAGATTAGTCAACAAATATTTATTAAGCACTTTACCTTATGCCAAAGGATAAAAAGAAAGACAAAACAGTCTCGGCCTTCAAGGAGTTCACATTCTAATAAGGAGACAATCAGTAAATAACCAGATACATGTAAGATAAATACCAAAAAAGTAACTTGAAAGGGACTGAGGCAGAGGTGAGGTATGTAAGGAATAAAATTTAGGTATTTATAGATATATATATTAAAAATATGTGGCCGCCAGGAATCAACAATTTAGGTTGATTCCATAATTAAATCAGACCCAAGTCAGCATCGGATTGAAGAGTTTATTTACAATCGGTAGGTAAAAGTAGGAATAAAGAGAAAAGTAGAGGCTAGTCCAGGCCAAAGGCCTGGACTGAGAGAGAAGGTTAAGGGGGCTAAATAAATGAAGCTGTAAGCCACAAGACCCAACAGCCAGATAGGCAGAGTTTAGAATTGGCCCAGCAAGGCCAAGGAAGTCAGCCTAACTTACCCACGTGACAATATAGAGCGTAAGCGTTCTGTGGTCTCAGGAGTTGCCATCTCCAACTGGAAGAAGGAACAGAGCATTTGAGGTATAGAGGATGGCCATGTAAAGGCTTGGAGGCAATTGATGGAGGATCCTGTTCAAGGAGTAGCTAGATTGCAAAGGTGATGAAGAGCTTAAAAAAGAGTTTGTGTTAGATCAGGGGGGTAAGAGGTAGAAGTCAGATGTCCTCATTCCCAATCCAAGACAGCAGTTCTAGTAAGACCTCACTGCTAATAACAATGGGACAGTTATATGGGACGAACGATAAAGTGTCAGGAAGATTCATCTTCCTGAGTTCAAATCTGGCCTCAGATACTTATTGCTCTGTGACCCAGGACAAATCACTTGACCCTGTTTGCTTCGGTTTCCTCATCTGTCAAGTGAGCTAGAGAAAGAAAAAGATCTTTGCCAAAAACAAACAAACCCAAAAGGCGTCACAAAATGTCAGACCCAACTGAAATGACTGAATAACAAATAGTAATAAGAGCTCACTGTTGTATATGTATGTATACATATACGTGTGTATGTACCAATGGGGAGGGGGCGCTTTCCTCCCAACAATCCCCTTCAAGCTTCTGTTTCTTAATCTAGCCCTGTAAAGTGGATTGATAGTGCAGATAGTAGTACTGTCCCTATTTTATGGAAGAAGAAACTGGAGCTGTGATCTGCCCAAATTCTCATTCATAACTTGTGAATCTCTGAGCCAGGGTGTAAAACCCAGGTCCTCTGACTCCAGGTCCAGTGTTCTTTCTACTTCCTCATTTTGCCTTGGGTGAAGAAGGGGAGGGATGAGATTAGGGTTAGCATTTGCCACATAAAGAGAAACTCCAGGCCATTTCATTATTTAGTCCGAAGCAGAAAATAACTTCTCTGACAACTCTGTGTACAATCTCACTTAAGTGAAGGCTGCAGTCAAGAAAATGTGTTTAGGTAGCCAACTGTGATGCTTTGCCTTTCCATTGAACACAACAAACATCTAAGAGCCTGTTTACCATACGGAAGGTCTTGGGCTAGGGGCTGGGCATATAAAGTTGAACAATAACACAACCTGCCTGCGAGGAGCTTACAATATTACACATTCGTACTAATGGGATGCATTTTTCTTTAAAAAAAAAAAAAACGAATGCCTTCTTTACTTTAAAGGGGATGGAAGTATAGCAGCCCCCCCCCCCCCAAATGGATGTGATATTATGATGATCTAATCAAGCAAAGAAGACTGAGAAGGAGCAGTCAGACAGACAAGAGAGCAAAGAGAACAGTGTCACTAAAATCCAGAGAGGGCAGAGTAACCCAGAGAGGATATGAGAAAATACAAGCCATGAGCCCCCAGCCGCAAAGAAATCCAGCTAATTTTAAGGCATGGGATCTTTTTAGTGTTACCAAGCTTCAAACTCAGGATCTTTCCAAGGCATCTAGATCTTCACCATATTTTAGTCCCAAATCTATTCCCTGCCACCCTTCTGCCCCCTAAAGCCCTTCTGGTACTAATTGTCTATGATTCTATGACCCCAGAGGTTGCCCTGAGCTTTCACCAGGGGCTGAGTTCTAGGAGACATAAAAAGAGAGGGCTGGACTCATCTCCTCAAAGTGACATGTTTGAGAGCCCCTGGAAAAGTTAAAAGTGCCCTATAAATGTAAGGTATTATTATTAAACCATTAAAGCTTTGGCTGTGACCAGGTAGGGATGGAGCTCTTGACCTATTAGACCCCCTTCCCTTTACAGCAAAAAGGCCACTAGATTTGCTCCGTGGTGCCTGTGGCCAGTCACATCTGAATAAATTCTTCCCCTTGGCATAGCACCATATGACCTGGAACTTTCTGAATAGGGGAAGAAAAAAAAAAGCCCTCTCTCTTCCTGGGTCGAATTGTGCCCTGAAGACAGGTGTGACTCTCAGCCAGGGAGAAGCAGGTGTGTCCTGCTGGGCCCTAGGCAGCTGGCTTCAGCATTCCTTTCCCTGACACCCAGAAACCCCCCAGGGAACACAGCCATCTGAAACATCAAAGGACCCACTACAGAGCTCTGAGCACTGCCACAAAAGGCTGAGCCAGAGGAGGCAGGGGGCTGGGGCAGCATATTCCAAAGCGCTCAACAGAGCCACCCTCATCCGACAGTGGGATGGAGCATATTTTCCTGGCCAGCGCATCCGGCAAAGATACCCTTTTCTGTCATAATACATACACACAAGGGGGCAGAGTTAAGGTTTCTGTGGGAGGTTTAATGTAGTTTTTTTGGCATCAAGTTCTTCGAGTGCGTCTCTCCTCTTCTGCCTGTTTTAAGAAGAGAAATGGAAAAAATAGCTCTGGCTTCACATCACAGCCTCTACCAGAGGCTAAAAAAAAAAAGAAGAAGAAAAAAACCACCACCGAGAAGAAGAAGAAAAGGAAAAGGAAAGAAAAGAAAAGAAAGGCTTTTACAATTATCCCTAATAACTATAGAGTAAAAAAATCATCCTGTTTCCTTCTGCCAAGACCATGGTTCTCAGATCCCCGAGCACATTAAAGCCTAGATTATCCTTCAGGGATCTTTTCAGAGCCACACCGAAGCCAGTGCCCGTCATAAGAACGATTATTTCCCTATCAGATGCTTCCGGCTGCAGAGAACATTTGGTGCAAATGGCAATGTTGGATTGCACCTGAGCCTGTGTCGGTGAGACTTCAGAGTGCCAGGACTAAGTTTATTCACTTGTCTGTGGACAACTGAATGCATCTTCCTCCTCCTCCTCCTTTTCAGCCAAAGGCAAATCATCATCTCACAGGTTGGGTGCCTGAATTCACTTTGCCACCTCTTCAAAAATCAGTAAGGCAGGAAGATGAAGAGGGTGCGTGGGGCAGTAGAAAGCACTCCAGCCCCAGAAACAGAGGACCGGGGTTCCTCTCTCTGTTCTTTGTGGAATCTTGGGCAAGTCGTTTCTGTTTGATATAATCTAGAACAAGCCGAGAAGGGCTGAATTCAGATCCTGACTCTGTCACTTAGAATATCCTCCCTGGGTAACCTCTGTCCAATCAATCATTTCACCAGCCTTCTGCTCGTTTCCTCATCTGTAAAATGAAGGGGTTGTTCTAGTCAACCTCCAACGTTCCTCCCTGTCAGCCAAGGTCTTGTGCCTCAGCTCTTCCAACTCTAAGAGAATGTGCTTCTGAGGCAATTGGGATGGGGGCATCTCTTAATAAGACTCTCTCCCAGTGAGGGGCTGGGGGCTGGGGGCTGGGGGAAGGGGGCTGGGGAAAGGGAGGAGAACAACTTTAGCCAGCAAGCCTGCTAAAATTCCCACGATGCTAAGCAATAAACAGTTTCTAAGGATTCAAGGCAACTGCTGCTCCTGCCTTCTCCATCAAAAAAGGAAAGGCTATCCAGTAAACCATGGGTCTAATCATCCAGAGACAGGCCAGCTCTGCAAGGGATTTTAAGAAGGGGCTATTAGAGACAGGTTTGGTGGCCTAAGGGGTTGGAGCCTGGGGAAGAAAAGCCGCCTGGATTAAATTAAAGCAATGGCTGCTGCTGCTGAGTTTCTCGTTCAATATCATCAGTGAATTTAATGAGCATGCCAGGCCCTTCTTAGCATCCAGATCACTAATGGGGAGGTTAAGGAAAACAGGACCTGACACCCATTCTGATGGGCAACCCTCTGGACAAGTTCCCACCAACTCAATCCATTAACCTCTGCCCAGTGTCCTTCACCCCTCAGTCCACGCCACAGGGCTGGCCTCCAAGTCCATCTGAGTGACTGGAAGATTCCGGAAGGCTGCGCACTACATGCTCTCCGAGAGCTAGGATCGAACGGTACAGCTGGTCTCTTTGCTCCATCTGCTTCTTGTGAGATTTGCTTTAAGCGAGAGGTCTTATAAAGCAGGATTTTAAAAATGTGTTTTAATAGCATAAACCCATCGAACTCCTTACTACTTCCCTTGCTTTCTTTCTCCAACACACACACACACACACACACACACATATGCGTGCGCACACGGATTTAATACCTCTTTTCACCTTTATTAATGTGGTTTTTTGTCTTTGGATGCTAGTACCGTGGTTGAGTGGAAAGAGCACTGGTTCTGGAGTCAGAGGACCTGGATCCAAATCCTACTCTACTATTTACCAAATGGGTGATGTTGGGGCAGTCACTTAACTTCTCTATATCTCTGTTTCCTCATTTATAAAATAGAGAGATTGAAAAATAAATAAATAAAATAGAGAGGTTAAAATAAATTACATCAGTTATCTCTGTGGTACCTTACAACTCTAAGTCTATGATCGGATGATTTCTAGCAGCCAGCACAAATGCCTACCATGTAATAGGTGTCTCATATACTTTTGTCGAATTGAATTCACCAAGAGCTAAGACTAAGTTATCCACAGACTCGGACTACAGATCATTGTTTGGCCAAAAAAAAAAAAAATGTTGAAGTAAAAGAAGAAATGAAAAATCAGTATCCTGTTTGCCCTCCTCATTGGTCTGGAAAATACTGTCCTCCTTACCTCCTCCTCCACCCTCCTCCCCACAGCCCCCAGACCCTCATTCTGTGACTTTGAGAAAAACAAATAGCCATGGTTTGGGCAATTTCTTTCGCTAGGCCTGTTCCTGTGTATTTGTGTTTCCAAATGATCCTTTATCTGCTTTTAATAAACCCATTGTATCGACAAGGTCTTCATCGTGTCCAAATCAAGAATGCCCTTTTCCTTCCATTTTTCTTGCTAGAGCAACTCATGAGCTTCACCATTTTATAGCCTTCATTGATTTTGCCTCCCTCCTCATTTATTAATGGGTCTACTTTCTCTCTAGAGTTCTTTTTTTTTCCCCTCCCCTGACACATTTCAAGAGCCCTTCTCATCCTCTCCACCCCCTTGGGCTAATATTAGCAAACATCTGCTAAGTAGTATTTGATATGATATAGGTATTTGATATTATATGGGTATAAATAAAATCCTAGGCGCCTCTCTCTTAGGACTGGAGGTTACTTCTTCAGCATATGTTTAATGTCTAAATTACTTTCAGTTTTAACAAAAAAGTTCCCAATTTTATTTAGTGTTTACGGAAAGAGAATCCAAATGCACAGAGTTCACAGCTCAAACCACCAGAGAAAGGGGCATTTGCATATGCTAATCGAAAAGAAGAAGAGGGGGAAATGTGTGAGAGAAACCCGAGAGTCCTGTAATTGGAACAAATCTGGGAGAAATCCAGATACCATACTCCTCAGCCCTCATCCTGAGAAGGGGAATCCACGGTATTAAGAGAGTACACAATGGAGATTGGGTTTCAACATAAAGTGTGCATATAAATGGGTGTGAAGGCAGAGAAAGGGTAGAATACACCCAGTATACAGTGACCTCAATCCAGGAAACGAGCATCTTGTTCTAGCACAGAATGGCATAAACAGTGCTGAGGGCAGTGGAGTGGGAAGACAGAGAAGAGAGAGAGACAGACGGAGACAGAGACAGAGACAGAGAGAGATGAAGAAAGAGGAGGAGAGAAGGGAGAAGAGAGGGAAGAGATAGAGAGAGAAAGGAAGGAGAAGAGGAGAGAAGCGAGAAGAGAAAGGGAAGAAAAAGAAAGGGATGGAAGAAGGGAGAGAGAGAGAGAGAGAGAGAGAGAGAGAGAGAGAGAGAGAGAGAGAGAGAAGAAAGAGAGAGAGAAGAAAGAGAGAGAGAGAGAGAGAGAAGCATTGAACTCTACATATCATAACACAGGCCTGGTCAACATTAGCTAGTCTGACCACCATGAGTCCTCAGGGTAGACAGATTCCAGTCTTAGAGATGAAGAAATGGAGATGATACACCTACTAAAACCAGACCACACAGCAAGCAGAGGAGCCAAAGCATACAAAACTCTTGACATTTCTGACCCTGGCTACTTGGCATCAAGAATGAAGCAAGGTCACCAAAAGGACCATCCTTTGGTTGACTTTTAACACTTCAACCTGCCCAAGCCTCTGGGAGAGGCTGCTTAAATGCTGAGTTCAGCAGGCAGAATACCTGCTGTTAATTTAAAGCCAACTGTGTAGAATCAGACCACACTGGAAACCACTCACCTCCCAAATCACCCCCCAAACTCATATACTGGGAGATCCACAGAAGATTTCTGGAAGCCACCACATCACACCCCAGCCCCTTCTCTAATCCTACAAGCTCTTACTCCTCAGAACCAAGGTCATTGGTTATATTCCTTAAAACCGAATAAATTCACTTGACTCCCAAAGGCTTCTGTAATTTATTCACCTAAATTCAGTAGAAACCCTTTCTTTCAAAGCCCATTAATTGAGAATGCATGATCATTTGGATAAACTGGGCTGGTTTCCTTTTCCATGAATTCACCAGAAATTTACTAAGGAATTCTACCAAGGCACTGGATATACAAGGATGACATAAGACATTGTCCCTTCTCTTAAGGAGCACAATCTAATGGGAGAGATAAAAACATATATACAACTACCTATTGTAATGAAATTTGGACTACATTACGCAACATAAAAGAGTACTGGATGTTATGAGGAATCTGAAATAATTTAAGTCCTGTAACACCATGGAAAGTGGAAGATTGAAGAATGAACTCATAGTAAAAAGCAAGAATGAAAGAAAAAAAGTGGCCCAATTAGGAGAATAAACTATTTTCAATACCTTAGTAAAGATATTTGCTTGCAACTAATGTGCTAATTACAAAGTTTCTTTAAGCAACTCATCCACTTGGAAATACTTTCTTAGGCACTGGGCACTGTGACGTTGTAGTTTATCCCAGACCAAAAGGGGGTCATTGGTATATTTTAAGTGAGGAAATGACAATCAAACCTTTATCTTAGGGAGACTGTTTTGTTCTGTAAAGAATATCTTGGAGAGGGGAGAAACTGGAATCTGGGAGACTAACTAGGAATCTATAACAATAGTCTGTATGAAAGGTGATTCAGATCTACCTGAACTCTGATGAAATAGATCTAAAGGGACAGATGTGAGGCAAGACATGTTATAAAGGCAGAATTGACAGAGTTTAGGGATATATTTAAATGGAGAGGGAGAGAAAAAGGAAGAAGAAGGGAAAAGCCAAGAATGACTCCAAGGTTTGGGGACTGGCTGACTAGAAGGACAGATAGGAAAGTTTGGAGGAAGAGGAAGCTGGGGAGGAGGGGTGGTAATGAATTCCACTTTGGACAAGTTGAGTTTGAGATACAATGGACAACCAGCAGACAATCCAGTAGACGTTTGAGGATATAGTATAATATTTTAAGGAGAGGAATTAAGGTGAGATATATAGATTTTAGAGTCATATGCATAGAAATAATCAAACTCAAAAAAGCAGATGAGAACTCCAAGGAGATTAGGGAGAGAAAGCCCAGCACAGAACCTTAGGATATATCCATGATTAAAAAGCAGGAGATGGATAATAATCCAGCCAAGAAGGAGATAGTAAGGGAACAGCCAGACAGATAAGGAGAACCAAGAGAAAGCAGTGTCATAAAAACCAAGGAAGGAAAGGGCATCTAGGTGGAAGGAATGATTCCCTGTGTCACAAGCTATAGAAAGGTCAAGTGATATAAAGGCTGAGAAAAGGCCATCAGATCTGGTACTTAAAAGATCATTGGTAACTTCTGAGAGAACAGTTTCAGAAGACCAGAAACCAGACTTCAAGGAAGTGAGGAGCAGGAGATGAGAAAGTATAAATAACAAGTGTAGATTATTTTTCCTAGAAGTTTAGCTTTTTCTTGAAGATCTCTAGGGAAAGGCAATCCACTAACTCCCAAGGTGACCACTTCCACTATCGGATAGTTCTTATTGTTAAGAAGTTTCATTTTTTTAAAGTAATGAAACTATTTTTTTCTCTTAAAAAAAATTCTATGCTTCAGACTTTTTTTTTTTTTAACTAATAGAGTGATCTTCTGAATCAGCAGTATTTTAATGAGCAGTCATTCTCTAGAATGGGAAGAATGGGTGTGTCAAGGGTGGAAAGTAGGAGTTTCTGGGTACTTCCCTTTATTGCCAAAATAGTCTGCAAAATGAAAAATAAATTCTGTTCTCTCTCTCTACCAGATCCCAGTAGTAATTAGCATGGAGGTTTTGACCAGCTCCATTTTCAGCTTGGGCTTCTTTATTCCTCCTCAGGCCACCTAATGGACACCTCTCTCTCCTGGGAGCTCAACATACTGATTGATGCTCAAATAAATCAGATACCCAATTGGCTTAGCCCACCAAAGTCAGAACTCCAAAGCTCAAGAGATCCTCTGGCTCCAGACTTGCAGGTAGGTGGAATTTTGGGGGTGCACCACCATTCCCAACTACCTTTGCACTTCTTCAACTCTCCTAACAACAAGTGCTAGCCAAAAGTAGAATGGAATACTTTTGGAGGTAGTATGTACACATAAATGAGAGTGCTCAAATGAAATCAAGATAACCACTTCTTGAGAATGTTGTAGAAGATATTCCTATTCCGGTTTAGGTCTTTATTAGGTGGCCTTAGAGGACCCATCCAGCTCTGCAATTCTATGGAGGGACCAGGAAGTTTTTCTCTTTATAAATTTCAATATCTATTTTAGGGGTTCCTAACCTTGTTTGCATCATGAACCCCCCTCTGGCAATTTGCTGAAGGCCAATAGCCTTGTCAAATGAATGCTTGTAAAGTATATAGGATTATAAAGGAAACCAATTATATTGAAATACAGTGTCCAAGTATTTTTAAAAAACAATTCATGGGCCCCAGATTAAGAAATCTATATCTATGGAAAAGACAACACTAAAGAAAACAAAATTCAGGTCAAAAGCATGGGCAAAGTTGATTCCAAAGGTTTTTAAAGTCTAAGTTAAATGACTTACCCAAGGTGAGAGGAGATTTGAAGCCAGGCCCTCTAAACTCCAGAACCAATACAGATACATTTCCATGAATTGAAGTCAAAGAAGGCTTACTGGAGGAGGTGGGACTTGATCTAGACGTGGATAAATAATGAGAATTGGGATAGAAAGGGAGAGGGAGAAGGAAGGGATATTGGCAGGAAAAGGGGGCTATGCCAAAGAGAGGATGAACATGTTGCATAACCTCAGAGTTGGAAGGAAACACCAGAGGTTTAATCTAACGAGTTTAATGATGATAACTTATTTCAATATTTAAGGGGAACCATGATCCTATCAATGAGAATTCCATTCACATGTTTTCGGCCAGTGTAATTCTTTCTTGTCCATATATTCCCATAAATCCTCAGGAGGATACACCTAATTCCCTATGGGTTTTCCTCTTTCAGCATTTCACAGGTATAGTGATACCACTGCTATACCTAGCAATACCATTGCTTGACTTGTATTCCAAAGAAATCAAAGATAGAGGGAAAGGAGACATATACACATATGTATATGTCTTTATGTAGGTCTCCTTTCCTTCTATCTTTATATTTAAACATATATACACATATAAACTTATCTATAACATACTATTATATATGATGTAATCTACTAATCTTATACCCTCAAAGAGATCAAAGTAAGAGACAAAATTTTGTACAAATATTATATTTGTACAAAAATACTTATAGCAGATCTTTTTGTGGTAGCAAAGAACTAGAAATTGAGGAAGTGTCCATTGGGGAATGGTTAAACAAGTTGTGGTATATGAATGTGATCAAATACTATCATGCTGTAAGAAATGATGAAGGGACGGTTTCAAAGAAAATTGGGAAGACTTAAACAATATGATGTAAAATGAAGTGAGCAGAACCAGGGGAATATATATACTTGGCCAACCACAATTCCAGAAGATTCATGATGAAACTAGCTAATCTTGATAGAGAAAAAAGAATGTATTTTTCTGATGGCCAATACAGGAATTTGTTTGCTTGACCATATATAGCAGAGTTGTATGGGGAATTCAGGGAGGACTAACAGCTCTGGTTTTAGGGCTTGCCAAGTACTTTCAGGGGTAGTAAACCATCTCAGCAGATAGGCTAAACTTGGTCGAAGATAACCAGTGGGCCACAAACCCATCAGTGAGTTAGGGGAGATGTCTACTCCAAGCATCTAAAGACTTCCCCAGTGAAATGGGTGGAGGAGAGCAACTTGTTTCATCTGGACTTGGATGACTGGAAGAGAACATGAGGTTGATGACTGTGCAACTCTGCTTCACTTAAATCCAATATATATATAAGTCAAGACATCACCCCCTAAAGTCATGGTCCTCTTTGAAAATGAAGGACAAACAACAACTTTGTGCCCAGTATTGTGTTAAACTATGAGCATGCAAATTCAAAAGTGGTAACATTTACCTTCAGGGAGTTTACATTCTAACGGGGGAAAAAACACATAGAGGAGAATGGTGGCCAAGTATTTTGGTTTGAAATCCACAGATGATGAATGGATTGCTTTTTGGGTTGCTTTCTATTATAATGCTGTAGTCATCTTACATAGTTTTCCTAGTTCTACTTACTTTATTTTTTGTCAATTCATACAAATGTTTCCAAGTTCTCTGAACCTGTCCTTCTTGTACAATAATATTCTATTACATTTTTTTAAGTCAATCTTATTTTATTTCTTCTCCCCCTCCCCATTTTATCTGTTGCTAAACCCTGTCAATTCTACTCTCTCTTCCAGAGCCATCCGAGTCCAGTGGCAAGACAAAAGTCGGGACAACTGGCAATGGCCTGGGATGCAGTGGATGATCTGGACTTATTTGATGTCTGACCAAGCTCTGGGCACTCCACAGTGCCTGCTTTAGTCACCTTCATGATAGTTGAAACAAATTGTTCTTATTTACCCTTTCCATTTACCATTCCACTGGGAGAAGTCTTTACATGCTTGGAGTAGACCTCTCCCCTAACTCACTGGAGAGGCAGTGTGGGACAGTGGAAAGTGTGCTGTATTTAGAGTCAAAGGGCCTGAGTTCAAATCCCACCTCTGCTACTTACTACCTGTGCAGTTTTGACCAAGTCACTTAATCTCTCTCGGCCTCAGTTCCTCAACTATAAAAAGGAGATTGGACTAGATGTTCTATAAAGGCTCTTCCTAGCTCTAAATCTACGGATCATTGCACTCTAGGTCACCACAATTTTCAAATTCATTGAATGTGATAGTGTTCTATGATTTAAAGCCATAGACTCATAACAAGGCTCCTTAGCATGATTTGTGCTGCTCCCTTGAAAAGTCCATCTCATCCTCTCTCTATTACCCCTTCAGTTTATAGGCAGAGGAAAAACAGAGGGATGAAGAGACTTCATGGCATGTCCAAGATGATATACCAACACCTTGAGTGAAATGGAATTAGCATCCCAGGACACACTCTTCACATTCTGGATCCCTCAGCCCACCATCCCCTCCAAATCTCTATGAAACCTGATATATGGAAGATGGCAGTTGTTCTGCTTGGTCCCCAAAGGTTGAAACAAGAATTAAAATAAGGTTGAAAGTTAAAGGGAGTCAGACTTTGGTTCCTAGGAAAAACTTCCTAACCGATAAGAGTTGTCTAGAAATAGAATGTATTGATTGAAGGAAGCAGTGAGGTCCCTGTCCTGGAAGTTTTTCATTGAAGTCTGGATGATGACTTGTCCTAAATGTTATAAAGGGTTAGTTAGGTATGTGGTTTGGGAAAGAGTTTGGTCTCAGTAAGATATCTTCAAACTCTTGGATTCTATAATTTAAGTCTTTTTAGATTCAAGTGGATTAACCACATTTTTTTGACCATGGCCCCACCATCCAGCCATCTCTACCCCTACAGGAACTCTCCACACCAACTTCACAAGCTCTTACAGATAAGCTTTTTGCCTTTTCTTGCCAGGGCCTAAGGCCTCCACAGAACATCCCCTAGCCTGTCCTCTAATCTCCCTGCTTTCCAACACTCCCTTAGGTGTTATCTTCTTTCAATAGAATGCAAGCTCCTTAAAGGCAAGGGCTGGTTTGCTTTCTTGTATTTTCATCCCCAGAAAATACAGCAATAAGGGAGATAATACAGGGAATGCCAAATAAACTAAACTCTCTCTCTCTCTCTCTCTCTCTCTCTCTCTCTCTCTCTCTCTCTCTCTCTCTCTCTCTCTCTCTCTCTCTCTCTCTCTCTCTCTCCCCCC
>NC_058131.1:283423645-283443991 GCF_016433145.1 Gracilinanus agilis
GTGTAGTGGTAGTAGGTAGTAGTAGTAATAGTTATAATAATGTTGGTAGTAGTAATAGTAGGAAAAAAGTAGTACATTATTCTGATCCTGGGACAAATCACCATTTTGCTAATATTTCTTTATACTCGGGGTTTTATATAGTCTATAGAAGTGAGACCCCAAACCCTGGGCTAAGAGCTGGGGCCAATTAGAACAGGCACCTGCTCTCGAGGCGCTCACCCCCTAATTGGGAAACAACCCACAGAAGAATGCCCTTAACCTAGAAGTATCCCAAGGAGGCAGTAGCGTGTGATGGGAGAAGAAGCAGGGCAGAAGGCAAGGGCCAGAGGAGCCAGGAGCAGGGGAGGTGATAAGGGAGAAGGCCTGGGTAGCCCTCCATCTTACTGGCATGGGGATTCCCATATTATCCAAGTTTTGTGAGCAGCACCAAAGAGCTCAGGTGGGTTCCTCTTGGCCCAGCAGCGTAGCCAGTGGAGAAGGCAAGAGGGAAGGAGAGCACTCTTCGCTGCCTGGCTGGCTCAGATGGGTCCGGGGTGGGGAAAAGGCATCTCCCAAGGGTGGTAGGTCCATAAATGGGTAAAAATAATTGCTTTTTCTAGATGGCTATTCTTAACATGATCATCTTTTACTTCTGATCTTTTTCTATGGGATTCATATAAAAATGGTCCTGGGACAAGTTGTTGTCCTGTTGCTAAGTCTTCCCTTCAGACCAGTTCCAAGGCAGAAGCGTGCTAAGGGTTGGGCACTTGAGGTCAAGTGACTTGCCCAGGTCACCTATCTAGAAGGAGGCCAGATTTCAAGTCTTCCTGTGTTCTAGTCACTGCACCACCTGGCTGCCCTTTTCCGCGCTCTCCTCTGCCATTGTGTTAATCCACATTTTTTCCTCCAGGAGCCTTTCTGGGTCTTGGTTAATTGGTTTTGCCAGCTGAGTCATTCAACAGGTATTGAAGCCCACATTATGCTTCAGACACTGTTGCTAAGTCCTGGGGATTTAAAGAAAGGCAAAAACACAATGAATTCTGCCAATGAGTTCATGTTCTCCTAGGGAGACGGCATGCCAGCGAGCTGGGAGGGACCTCAGAAGCCACTAAATCCAATCCCATCATTTGACAAATTAGGAAATTGAGTTACTTGCTCAAGGTCACCAGGTCAATAATCAAGGGCAGTAATCAGAGGTAGGATTTGAATCCAGGACCTCTGCCTCAGCCAGGGCAACATCTCTCCAGAGTTTCTTCGGGGGGTTTTCCAACTCGGAGATGGGTTTTTGTTTCACTGGCACTCAGAAGGCTGATGCTTTTGTTTTTATCCCTAAAATGCATTAGTCATTGTCCTCCTTGCCCTGGGACAGATGGAAATGTGAAATACTTCAGTGCAACCTAATTTCCCTCTGGGTCCTGAGCATCCTGGGGGACGATGTCATCATGCCGTGGAAAGCCACAGAAACTTCTGGAGCAGGGCTGCGCAGCCAGTGAATCATTCAGCCCGTTTGCTCTTGTCTGTCTCGCAAATGGACATCAACGCGGCCCCGTTGTGTGCCATGAAGAACATCTTGTTTCCACCTCTGGCCAGAGAGCTTTGCCACTGGAGCAGCCCAGTGTGTCCTTGGTCTGATAAACAAATACTCGTGGTTTCTGGGGCTCCGGCCAACCAGGGCTCAATCAGGGCCCTGAGATAGCATCTTGCTCAGCCTCTGAACTTGTGAATGAGGAAACTCGACCTCAGAGGCTTTACCCAAGGCCACATAGCAAGCAGTGGCAGAGGCAGGGCTAGATAGCCTGACTTTTTACATAGATTTCCTTTCGTTGAAGGAGGTAGTGAATTTGACATTCAAAATTTATTTCATAATTCATTAAAATCTCTAGGAGTGCTATCCAAGTGCTTACCCAAACAATCAATTATTTGGCTGTCATGAGAACCAGATATTCTCTGTCACTACCTGTGAAACCTCTCTGAGCATCAGGATCTTTATCTGTAAAAGGAGAGGGTGGGGATGGCTAGGTGGTATAGAGCTTCAGGCTCAAATCTGGCCTCGGACGCGTCCTAGCTGGGTGACCCTGGGCAAGTCACTTAACACACCCATTTGCCTTGGAACCAATATACAGTATTGATTCTAAGATGGATGGTAAGGGGAAGGAAGAAGGAGCAAGGAAGGAAGAGAGAGAAAGGGAGGGAGGGAGGAAGGAAAGAAGGAAAGAAAGAAAGAAGAAGAAAGAAAGAAGGAAGGGGGAGAAGAGGGGAAGGGGAAAGAAAGGAAGGGGGAAGGAGGGAAAAAACAAAATAAAAAACAAAGAAAAAGAAAAAAAGAAAGTAGACCAAGCCAAGGCAAAGGTTACCCAGGTAATAAATGATGGAGTAACAGCTCATCTTCTAATCCTAACCTCTGTTACTTAACTTGTGATCCTGGACAGGTCCCTGAGCCTCAGTTTTTTCATTTGTAAAATGAAGGTGTTGGACTAGATGGTCTTTTTCAATTCTGGAACTTTGAACTCTCCCTGGTCCTTTGTTCCTCTGAAATATATAGGGTTGGAGTGGATGACCTTTCAACTCTACCATGTACCTCTCTAAGCCTCAGTTTCCCCCTCTGTAATTTTAACTAGGTATGACCTCTGTAGTTACTTCTGGGTCTACAACTTTTGAGCCTTTGAAGACTTGTGCCTTCTTTGTCTCAGTCTACAAAACAACTTCTTTATTCACCTTGCTTTCCTCTCATTTTTCCAGGTACCATTTCATCCACCAAGCGGACGGGGATTCCAGCCCCTCGAGAACTTTCTGCACCTACCTCGAGAGAGAGAACCGCCCTGAGAGGTCCCTCCAGTGCAAAGAAACCAATCCCCAGCCCGATATCTTCCAGTACCCCAACTCCCACCAAGCACTTAAGAGGCAACAGTAAATCCAAGTTAGAGAATGATGCCGGGGACAAGGCAATGCTGGAATCCCAGGTCCGGGAACTCCTGGCAGAAGCTAAAACAAAAGATTTTGAAATCAGTAAGCTCCGGAGTGAACTCAAGAAATTCAAAGAGAAAGGCTCCCCGAATGCTGCAGAAGGATCTGATGCTCTTGGCCAGAATGGCGACGAACTACCATCTTCCCCTGCAGATCTGGATCCTTTGATAAGAACTCTTCGGTTGAAGAACAAGAATTTTGAAAAAGAGCTCGTAGATCTTGGGGAAGAAAACCGGGCTCTGAAAGAGAAACTGGCTTATATGGAGCATTCCCCCAGCTCGGAGGCTGCCACGAGCAATGATGGGGGCAGCAGCCTACCCACACCAACAACTCAAGAATCAAGCTTTGGAAGTCCAACGAGAAACCAGATGTCAGGGGAGACAGAGGAGTATAAACAGAGTATGACCGGGAATACCCTCCGGACATCTGGGTCCTCGAGCAGTGATGTGACGAAGGCTTCTCTGTCCCCGGATGCTTCTGATTTTGAGCACATCGTCGAGGCTCCTTCCCGGCCCTTGTCCTCTGGCAGCATCACCTTCAAGAGCCCCCGGTGCTCCACGGGGGGCAGCTCCCCCAACAACATCAGCGAGCTGTCTGTAGCTTCCCTCACCGAGAAGATCCAGAAGATGGAAGAGAACCATCACAGCACCACTGAAGAGCTCCAGGCCACCTTGCAAGAGCTGTCAGACCAGCAGCAGATGGTCCAAGAGCTGACGGCCGAGAACGAGAAGCTGGCGGACGAGAAGACCCTGTTGGAGACGTCCTTCCACCAGCACAGAGAGCGGGCCGAGCAGCTGAGCCAGGAGAACGAGAAGCTGATGAACCTCCTGCAGGAGCGAGAGCAGGAAGACGAGTCCAGTGGCCAGGACAGCAAGGTCAAGGAGCTCGAGCAGAGGTGCAGCGAGATCCTGGAGAATGCCAAGTTCGAGAGGGAGAAGCTGCTCAACATCCAGCAGCAGCTGACCTGCAGCTTGCGGAAGATCGAGGGCGAGAACCAGGGGGCCGTCGAGATGATCAAGTGTCTGAAGGAGGAGAACCAGCAGCTGAATGGGCTTTTGGACAGGGAACGGCACAACAACAGCCTGGCCACCCAGGCTCTGGAGGACTGCCGGATCACCCTGGAGGGGCTCAAGATCGAGAACGCCTCCCTGAAGGCCCAGCTGGAGAGCGAGAAGCAGAGGGTGGCGGAGATGAGTGCCCAGGGCCAAGGGAGGGATAGCTCCGAGGTGCAGGACAAGCTCAAAGTGGCCCGGGCTGAGAAGGACCAGCTGGAGCTGTCCTGTATCGAACTCAAGCAAGAACTACTGAAGGCCAACAGTGAGATCCAGCACATTCAGAATATGCTCAGCAAGGTGAGAGGGAGAGGGAGAAGCAGAGGGAGAGGGAAAGGGAGAGGGAGAGAGAAAAGAGGGAGAGGAAGAGAGAGACAGACGGAGAGACAAGAGACAGAGAGAGAGAGAACACAGCAGGGTTTGAACCCCCACACCAGGGGTATTTCACCTGGGCACCGGGTACTATTTTAGCACTTTCTGTAGACAAGTAGACTTGTGAAATGTCTGCTTCCATAGGGTTAGCTTCCTTTGAAATTTTATTGGAAAAAGAATCCATAGTCGTTACCAGATTTAAAAAAAAGTGAAGAATCCCAGCCTGTGGTGTGGTACAGTGGAATGAAGATTTGGTTGGGGATGTAGAGGATGGCATTCAGAGACCCAGAGCAAGTTACTTACCCTTTCTGGTTAGCCCCTGGGAATTTACTTGGGGAAGAGGAGGGAAAGACACAGAGAGAGGGAGGGAAGGAGGGAGAGAGAGAGAGAGAGAGAGAGAGAGAGAGAGAGAGAGAGAGAGAGAGAGAGAGAGAGAGAGAGAGAGAGAGAGAAACTCTACCAATTTCTTTGTAACAGGAGTTTTCCCCAACACTTTGTATGGGAAGACAAGAAGAGAAAAGAGGAACAGGAAAAGCAAGAATATGGAGGGTGCCGAGGAAAGAGTGAAGTACAGATGGGTACGCTAATGTCACTAAAATAAACCTAGTATGGCCATATAGTTTGACATCTCATTTTACAGTTCAGGAAACTGAGGCCCCAAATTGGGAAATAACCAGCCCAAAGTTACTATGCAGGTTGTTTTTTTTCCTGGTCATTATTGCTGAGCCACAGGATTTAGAAAGCTTAGAATCCTAGAATCCTAGCTAAGAGAAGGCATAGAATATAATGGAAAGGGCTTAGAATCAGGAGACCTTTGAGGTTTGGCTCCGTTGTGTGCTAGCTGTGTGACCTTACTCAGATCTCTTCACCAAACCGAGTTTCAGTTTCTTCATCTGTAAAATAGGAATAATACTTACAGGATTGTTACAGGGATCAAATAAATGAAATAGTAAATACGATAAAGCTCTGAACCAATGCAAGCTCTCAGGGAAAAGAATGCTGGATTTGGATGGCACTGCCACCTACAAGCAGTATATCAGTTAATTTCTCTGCAACTCATTTTCCTCATCTGAAAATGAAGAAGTCAGATTAGCAGACTCTCAAGATCCCATCCTGGATATAAAGACCCAACCCTGTGATTCAACCTCCCAGCCAGTGAGAAATCTCCTCTACAATATGCCTGCCTACTGAATGGGCACTCTGCAAGTTACTATAATTTTTCATCTCTAAAATAGCCCGAAACTGATCTGAGTCCTACCCTCCAGGTTTCTACAGGAAAAAGTCTGCTCCCCCTTCCTTGACAGATCTTCTGTTGTTTGAAGAGAAAGCTCAAGTTCCCACCCTAAATCTCCTCTAGCCTCAAAGAGAAGTTTTCAAGGTCTGAGGACACAGCATGGGAGAGTAGAAAGCATGCTGGATTTGCAGCCAAGGGCCCAGCATTTCTGAAGGCCCGTGCTTTTAAAAGATAGAGGAGAAAGCGACAGAGGATATTATAGAAATTTCTATTACTCAATAAACATTTATTAAGTACTACCTACCTGTGAGCATAGTGTTGGAAATACAAAGATGAAAAGCCTCTGCCCTCAAGGAGCTTACAGTCTAAAGGAATTCTGCATTTACACAATAATTAAGTTAAGGAGAAGAGGGCAAGAAAGGCCACTCCCTGGCTAAAAATAGATCCAGATAAACCATCTGAGGTCTTTAAAGAGATAGTACAGTTGAGTGAACTTGGGTTCAAATCTCAACTCTACAATCTCAATTAAGTCCCTTCCCCTTTCTAGGCTTTGGTTTCTTCATCTGTAAAATGAGAGGGTTGAATTAGATCAAGAGTTCTTAACTTTTTTTTTTTTTTTTTTGTCATAGATTTCAGTGGCAGTCTGGGGAAGTCTATGGACCACTTCTCAATATAATGCATGAAACAAAACACATAAGATTACAAAGTAAACCAATTATATTGAAATAGCATTATCAAAACTTTTTTTAGAAATCAGTTCATAGGGTTAGGCTAGAAGAGGAGACTGAGGCTGGTGGATTACTTAAATTTAGGATTTCTGAGCTCCAGGAGAGCTAAAGCTGATTGGATATCCACACTAAATCTGGCATCAATATGGGGAGTCCATGGGACCACAGGCCTCCTGGCTTTTCTACAAACAAGATTTCCTCAGGTTGTCCCTCACATATGGAACAGCTCTCACTCCATTCCAACCACTGACCTCTCTGGCTTCTTCTAAGTGCCAACTAATATCTCACCTACAGGAAGCCTTCCTCAACCCCTTTTAATTCTAGTGCCTTCCTTTTGTTCATTATTTCTTATTCATCCTGTATATAGCTTTCCACTTGTGTGTGTTTGTGTGTTTGCATTTAATTGTAAGCTCCTTGAGGGCAGGGACAGTTTTTTGCCTCTTTTCTGTATCCCCAGCAATTAGCAAAATGCTTGGTACATAGTAGGCTTTTCATAAATATTTATTGGTTGATTGAACTGAGCCAAGTCAGAAATAGATCAGGCTAAATCTTACATGCCAACCAGTAATGGGGCTCTTCCAGGTGAGATGGAGAGACCCAGTTTTTTTTGTTACCATTTATTTTTACATACAACATCATATAATATGTAATTTAACAATCATACATGTGATTTATTATAAATATGTAATAAGTTATAATACATATATTTATCCAAAAGAAACACATTTTCACATTAGCTGTGTATGTCTCATTATTTTTTTCTCCTCCCTTCTACCTATTCCCCCTCTCTAAAAAGACAGGTAATATAAGTTGTATATACATGGAGATATATATAATAATCATATAATACATATTTGCCTGTTTATCATATTGTGAAATAAGACATATTACTTACACTAGAGAAAAATTCATAGAGGAAATTAAGTGAAGAATGGTATATTTTAATCTATATTCTATCTGTTCCTTCCATGGTGGTGGATATCCTTTTTTGTCATGAGTCTCTTGGAGTTGTCCTGGATCCTTGCCTTGTTGATAATAATTAAGTCATTCACAGTTGATCATCAGACATCGTTACTGTGTATAATATTCTCCTGGTTCTGCTCACTTCACTTTGCATCGCTTCATATAAGTTTTTCCAGGTTTTTTTGTGATCCTCTTTTTTTGGCATTTCTTATGGCACAATTATATTCCATTATAAGCAGAAATCTGCTAAAAAAAAAAAGTGCACAGACACCCTAGGTTAAGCACCATTGGACTACAGGATTTCTAGGAATATTCTAGCTTTAGGTCTTAAGAAACTAAGCCATGCAAGGATCAATTAAAAGAACTGAGAGATTTAAGAAGGGGGAGAATTTGGGAACCACTGACCGCATAGAACATAACAGCTTGACTACAGTTTTGTCTGTTGTGGGAGGAGCAATGTTTTTTTTTAAGTGAGATAAAGAATGCTTGTGAAAAATAATATTCCTTACCTTGACCCCCACAGAAGACTAGGCAAATAAGAAACCTTAACCACTTACAGGCATTAAGGTGCCTGAAACCACGTGACCCTTTGGCCCAACTCTTCCTCCCTATCCATACTTTTCCTACCCCCAATTTAATTCCAAATTCCATTCCTATCTCTACACACACACACCCATTTTTATTAGAGGTCTGTTTACTTCCCATGCAGACATCCTTCTTCTCCATCCCTACCACACTCAGCCCCACCCCACCAAAAAAAAAAAAAAAAAAAAAAAGCTGCCTTTTTTTTTCAATTTACTATCCCTTTTGCACAGGATCTGAGCAGCCAGTTTTGCTCTAAGAAGAAGGATTTGGGGGTGGGAGGAAGAAGGGAGGGAATAAACCAGTTTCCATTCTATGCATGCAAATTCCAACTGAAGAAAGCCAATTGGATATCAGTGATATATACTTAGAGCTAAAGTGAATGAAATTTGGTCTTTTACATATTAACTGATGAAGCCCACAGCAGGGGAGGGAAATGATTCAATCAGCATTAGGCCCTTGCTGCCTCTCCTCCAAACTAGAGAACTGAGAAGTTAAATCAATTATCTTGGGTCAGCAGGTTAGAACTCCCAGCCCATCTACAAACCAGAAAACCCTCAGAGTCCTCCTTGCAGGACCCCCCAAGGTTGCAGTCCCACCTTGGGATGCCCCTGGGAGACGAAGGCTTTGAGTAGGTTGGGAAGGAAGGAGTGTGCTTCATCTTTGGCAAACAGTGATTCTTTGGCATTCCAGTAATGGGAAGCAGTCTGGTCTGGTGGAAAGAGCACTGGTTCTGGAGTCAAGAGAGCTTGGCTTCCAGATTCCCAAGTCTGATTCAAGTCCCACTGCGGACACTTACTCTTTGTTCTTGTTCTGTCATTTTTCAGTTGTGCCTGACTCTTCCTGACCCCATTTGGGTTTTTCTTGGCAAAGATACTGGAGTGGTTTGCCATTTCCTTCTCCGGCTCATTTTAGAGATGAGGAAACTGAGGCAAACAGGGATAAGTGACTTGCTCAAGGTCACACAGCTAAAAGTGTCTGAAGATGGATTTGAACTCAGATCTTCCTGACTCCAGGTCTGGTGCCACATAACTGCCCTATGTGATACTTCTACTTGTATCTTTAAACAAGTCACTGAATTTCTCATGACTTTTCTTATTTCCAAAATAAGGACATTGGACTAGATAGCTTCTGAAATCCCTTTTAGCCCTACATCTATGACAATGTAATTCAGCCGTGTGTGTGTGTGTGTGTGTGTGTGTGTCTGTCTGTCTGTCTGTCTGTCTGTCTGTCTGTCTGTCTGTGTCTGTGTCTGTGTGTTAACCTAGGGGAAAGGATAAGAATCAAATTATAATCCCAGCAGAAATCTGATTTCTGAAATTCTCACTAGTCCTTATACATTGAGATTATCTTTTCATTATCATTAGTCAGTCAACAAACATTTATCTTAACTTATCTATTTATCTTTGTCTTTCCTCATCTGTAAAATAAACTGGAGAAGGAAATGGCAAACTGCTCCTGTATAGGTCAAGTATTGTACTATAACCTGGAGACAAAAATATAAACAAAAAAGAAAGATAATCCCTATCCTCAAGGAGTTTACATTCTAATGGGAGGTGGGTAGACAACATAAAGGGGAACTAGAAGGTTGGGGGAAAAGGTACCCAAGTAGGGTCATGGTAGCAACATCCAGAGTCAGAAGCAGACCTGGGAAAGAAATGAAAGGAACTCACCAAAAGCAGAAGGAGCCTGCAGAGGCAGAGGGATGTTCCAGAATGAGACCATAAGCACCAAGAGAAGATCCAGGATATGAAGACTACTGAAAAATAGTGGAAAATTCTGGAGAGTCAGGAGAGCTAGAAGAAAAATTCAAGGAAAATGCTTTTTAATACCTCAAAAGCATTTGGACTTTACAAACAAATGAGTCTACTCACATCACTTTCAATTACTTTAAATGAATGAAATTGGCAAATGTGATAAAAGATAGAAAAGGGCAATGCTGCTGGGACTTCAGAGAAGACAAGGTCCACTGATCCATTATTGGTGGAGTTGTAAATTGGTCTAACTGTCTAGAAAACAATTTAGTACTATGCAAAAAAAAGTTAGGAACTACTGGTCCCCCCATATCTCACTGCTAAGTGTTAATCTCAAAGAAGTTTGTTGTTGTTTTTTTTAAAAAGGTCGCAGATATTCTAAAATATTAGCACTTTTTATGATAACAAAAAACTGAAAATAAAGTAGGTGCCTTGGGGAAAAGCTGAACACACTGTGATATATGAATCTTATAGAATATCATTGCACCATAAAAAATGATAAAAATGTGGAATTTCCAAGAAACCTGACATAGAACAAAGAAAGCAGAAGCAAAAGAACTGTAACAGTAAGCACAACGTCAACAATAATGCACAAGGAAATAACACTAATAGGTTGCTGAACAGATTCAATGAACCAAAGTTGGTTCCAGAGGGCAGATGATGAAATACACTTCCCTTCTCTGAGGGGAGTGGTAGATTACTGGTTCAGAATGTTGAATGTGCTGTCCAATTAGGTCACTGAATTCACATAAGTTGAGTCACAGTGGTCATATCAGTTTTTCCATGTTACAAGAAAAAGTCAGGGACGAAGAATAATATTAAAAAATGACTTTGGTACAAAAACCAAAAGGCATTAATAACCTTTTAAAAAATGAACATAATCAATGAAATGGATGGGAATAGGAGGAAGTTAGATGATTAAGATGAGGAACTCTCAGGGTCTTCTCCCATTTTGTCTAACAGTACAGAGTGGGACTCAGTCTTATTATTCTCCTCTGTCTTATTATCTATGGGATTCTTTTGTGCGTCCTAAGTTTCAAAGACTAATGGCATACAAGATGGAGATGATGTCTTGACTAGTTTGTAAATCAGTGCAAGTGATGCAGAACTGTACAAAGTCATCAGCTTCACTCTCTTCCAGAGTCATTGGCAATTGCCCAGGATGCAGTGGATGATAACCTTGTCATCTTTGATGTCTGGTCACCAATGGGTACTTTGGACTAGGAGTCAATGAAGTGGTGCTAGGGGTAAATGAAAATGTCAATGAAAGGACATCCTCTGCCACAAACCCTACCACCAGATAGTTATGATAAATCATTTACCAAAAGGACAAAATAGGGAATCCAAAGTATATTTTAACAAAGGCAAATAGCTATAAATAAGATCAATATCACTTGATATATATAATAACTACATTCTAGACAAAAGTTAATAAAGTAAAATCCCCCAAAACAGAAGGATGCTTCTTTCCTATAAGGCTTCCATCAAAAAAAGTAAATGTTTTATAAGAGAAAAAAAATAAATTTGAGGAAAGTAGAATCCTAAGTCAACACTCATAGTTCAACCTCTTTCCCCCAAGAAGAATGAAGAATTTAGAAATTCTAATTTCCACATAAATTCCATAAAGCAATAAAATCCAATGTGGGTTGGCAAATATGGAGGGACACCTGCAGTGAAATTAATATACAATAGCAGGCAAAGCATCAATATTTTGGTGGCTCCATGATCTAATCCATGTGGGTGTTTCCTCCAACAGCATATGCCTTCTCATAGTGTGCAACCCTTGTCCATTTTTTCCCATAAATCTTCCACAAGAGTCCACCCAACATTTTAACAACCTTCCTCTAACACAGAGAGGTTCTTAACTTTTTTTGTGTCGTGGACTCCTCTGACAATCTGGGAAAACCTATAGACCCCTCAAAATAATGGGTGGGGGTTAACATTCATAATTTAAGGAAATTCAAAATTCTAGTTAGCAGTTAATGAAAATAAAGATGTATTTTTTTTCCCATCCAAGTTCAGAGGCCACTTGAAATCTATCCACAGACTCTTTGGGCATCCATGGATCCCAGGTTAAGTACCCTTGCTCTAGATCTTTGGATGCTATAAGGACATCAGTGGATAACAATTTATCCCAGGCTCTCACTACATAACCATCCCATTTCTTTTTCCGTCCTGCAATTCTCTCATGATTGGCAAGCTCCTCATGCCCAACACACACCTCTCCATTGCCCTTTGGATGAACCACCACTTTAATTCTTTGGGGTATTCCATGATGTACAAACACAAAACATCACCAGAAGAATACTGGTATAAAAAAGATAGACCTTTGTTTCAAAGACAACTTCCAGGCCATTAAAAACATTGCACAGCTTCCCAAGCACCATCCAGGCCACTCTTTGCCTTCCTGTTCAGTTCTGGGCTCAGCTCAGAGATATCCATCAGAGAAAATACATTTTTTAACTAAACAAAATAACTTCATAATGTCCTTAGAATATCCAAACAATATTTATCTTCTCAAAACGTCAACGCCTACCAGGATTCACCTCTTAAAAAAAACAACTTCTAAAAAAATTTTTTAAATCAATTTATATTAAATGGGCTGTCGAACCAGATGATCTTTAAGGCCATTTAGGTTCAGATACTGTGATTCCAGAGCTTAGAACTCCCAAGTAAAATCAGAAGACTCAACCAATCCCAGCCTCTGAGAGGTAACTGTGGTCTCATAACAAGAGCACTGGGCAATGAGACAGAAGATCTTGGTTCTAGTCCAATGGCTCAGCCACATGCTGATTGTGTGGCCTTGGGGAAATCACTTCACCTCTGACTATTTCTCTGGGACCTAGATAAGAGGCAGCCTGGTATGGTGGGTAGAGGGCCAGCCTTGGATTGAGTCAAGAAGCTCTGGTTTCAAGTGGGAACCTCTGACAACTACTGGCTGTGAGATCCTGGGCAAGAAAGGAATCTTCCCAGGGCCCTTCAGCAAGTCTCTAAGACAAGGATTCATAGAGCAGGTGCCCTTCTGCTTTGGAAGAAGGAGTTACCTTCCATGGAGTTCCCTACAGCTATGAAATAAGAGGTTCAACAACCACAAAACAAACATGGACAATAATCCCTGCTCAGCTTACCCCAGGGGCTACATTGTATAGTTATTGATTCCAGGGGAGATAAGTGATGGGAAAATATAAATTGTCTATAAACCTAAGGCATGATTGTTCACTGGTGCCTACTCAGATGCTGACAAGTGGGGGGTATCGGAGTTATCTGAACCCTGTCTGAGAGGTGTGACTGGTTCTCCGGGCCAGTCCAGGTGCTTTGATACTACTTCACTGTGAAAGTGGGTTGCCACACTAGCTCTCTTCTATGGGAGGAGACCTTCTCTCTAAGGAATTTTCCACCTGGTTTTAAGTGAGAGGTTCTTCTCATAGCAGATGCAGTAAGAAACCAAGAACAAATGTTTGAAATAAAAATTGCAAGGAAGAATAAAAATCAAAAGAAAGAAAAACAAGAGGAGGAAGAACAGAAAGGGTCACAAGAATGTAATTTCTTGGTCATGATTTCACACAAGTGAATGCTGTCATTTGAGAAATGAAGGTGAGGGTTCTTGCAGGCTCTTTTTAGGGTCCCAGCCAAAGATTGTATAGCAGGAGACTTCCTGGCATGGTGTCTGCTTTGTGTGGCTGGGCCTCAGGGTGTCTGCTGAAGTTACCTGGCTCCCCAGGGTCGGTTCCTTCTCATGGCATCCAGTCAGGCAAAGGCTGAGATTCTTCCACCCAGGCAGGAACAGATTCCACCATAAACCCTTTAGGAGCTCCCCTTACACCAACTTCATACCTTCTCAGGTTTTGCCCAATGCCTCAGTAAACTGGCTTGTACTCACATGCCTAGGGAAACTTAACTGTCTCTCCCTGCAAGACCCAAGAGCCGGCTGACAGCACCCAGCATGGGCTGGGGAGGGAGAAGAGGATGCAGTATCTGCGGTGATGAAGCTCCACCATCACCAGATGGCTCCCCACCAGAAGCAGGGCCCCTTTCCGGAAGCTGGGAGATATCAAACAAGAGCCCAAGACAGGCCGGCTGGATTAATTATAAGGTGAGACACCGGCAGTTCGCAGCCTTTGTCTGTGACAGCTGCCGGCAGGGGCAACTTTGGAAGTGGTTTCACGGATGTAACGGAACTGAGACAATGACTTACGTCTGGTTCCACCCTCCACGCGCTTGCCCTGGCACCTGTAATACTATCTCACACCCTATACCTCTGGGCCAACTCTGCATAGAGCAGTTACCGATATCTCCCTCCTGGAGATCCCCGATGGAAGGTTCTCTTCTCTTCTCTAAATCACAGACATAAGAGTATAGCATCTGGCTTCTACTTCCCCGTTGGCACTCCGGTACCATGTTGTGTTTCCATTGCCCACAAATCTTATTCCCCTTTTCTATCCCATGAGCCCCAAGAGGGAAAGCAGAAATAAGAGGATCTCAGTGACCACAGTTCAAATCCTGCCTCTGATCCCAAATACCTATGTGACCTTTGGACAAATCACTTAACTTCCCTGGGTCTCGGGTTCCTCATCTGTAAAATGAAGGAGATTTGACTAAATGACACACATCCCTTCTATTTCTATGAACTTATTGCCATGCCTTATTTATTCACACAATTACTAAGTGCCCACCAAGGTTCCATGAAAATGAAGATATAGTGTTTGGATGAAACACAGTTCCTGCCTTCTTGTCTAAGACAGGAGGCCTTAAACATTTTTGTGACGGGTGTCTCTTCCAGTCTGGTAAAATCTATAGAGCCCTTCTTTGAATAATGTATTTAAATATATACAAAACAAAATGCATAGGATGACAAAAGAGAGCAACTATACTGACATACAGCTCTCAAACTATTTTTTAAAAAAAGTCAGGGGCAACTAGGTGGCTCATTGGATTACCAGTCCTACAGACTGGAGGTCCTAAGTTCAAAAGTGGCCTCAGATACTTCCTAGCTGTGTGACCCCGGTCAAGTCACTTAACCCCCATTGCCTAGCCCTTCCAGCTCTTCTGCCTTGGAACCAATACACTATGTTGATTCTAAGAGAGAAGGTAAGGGTTTAAAAAAAATTCACAGATCACTCTCTAGAGCTCAGAGAGATATCAGCAGCCATCTGGAGCAGCCCTCCTCATTTTACATATGACAACAGGTCCAAGGTCACGTCAGAGCTAGGATTTGAACCAAGATCCATTCACTACAAATTCTGATCAATATAAACAGTTATATTATACCATATTGCAGGATAAGTGAATAATTTGACTTGGTATCCCTAAAAGTCTCTTTGCACCCAATGTCTTTGCATTCCCTGGCCTTCCCCCTACCCCATGCCTAGATTGCACTCCTCTCTCAACTCCACTTCTTAGTTTTCCTTGGCTTCCTTCAAGACACAGCTCAAATCTTAACTTTTATAGGAGGCCTTTCTCAGTCTCCTCACCCCATTTCATCTCCAGCTTCTAATGCCTTCTCAATTCATATAACTTCTCTATCTAGGCATCCCTTCCACATTGCAATTTTCTCCATTGCTGTTTCAATATATCACAGGTTGGCATGAGAAATTAAATGGTAATTTTGGAGTTTTGTGGAAGCCTTGGATGACATATAAAGGCCAGCAGACAATATAGAAAAAAGGTTAGAAACTGAGAGATATATGTATTATATGATATCAACATATTTTATCTTTTAACACCATAAATATATACCATTTACTTTTTGAAAGTTAATATTTGTGAAAAGAACATGAAAGCCAAAAACTTTTAGATGGATTTTCCAAATCATGGGGGTACCCTGCCCCTGACCCCTACAATGTGGAAGGGATACCTGTACTCTATATATATCTTGTCTTTACCTAGATATTTACATGTCGTCTCCCCCATTAGAATGTTTGCTCCTCAAGAGCAGGATTATTTATTTTTTGCCTTTCTTTGCACACAGAGTTTAGTGCACTGCCCAGCACATGTTGTCATTCATCCTTCATTTTCAAAGAGGATCAGTGACATCATAAGGTGATTTCTTGACCTGTGCATAAATTGGATTTAACTAAGGATGAGTTGCACAAAGCCAACAGACTCACTTTCTGTTCCAGAGTCATCCAAGTCCAGGGGCAGGACAAAAGTCAAGATGACTGGTGATGGTCCAGGAGGCAATGGATGACTTTGGTGTCTTCGATGTTTAATCAAGCTATAAGTGCTCCACAGTGCCTACTTTAGCCTCCTTCGTGGCCACTGGAACAAATTGTTCTTATCTGCCCATTCTATCAGGAAGCATCTTCACATGCTTGGGGTAAATATTCCCTAAGTCACTGATGAGTTTGAAGCCCATCCGTTATCCTTGCTCGATAAATGTGTGTTGACTGACACAGTAAGCACTGAACACCTCTGAAACAGGAATCAGTAAAAGAATTCTGGAACTCTTCTCCATAGATTCCCCAAGGCTACAATCAAATTATCTAATACTAGGTCCCTATGAGTGTGATTAATGAGTCCCACTAAGTGGTCACATTATTAGAATTTGTACCACGTATTTCTATTGGCTTGGAAATAATGACCAGATCTTTCTTAATTACAACTTCAAATAATACACATTTGAATACAGGTACACACTCATCATGCATGTGCCTAGGTCCCTCATGGCCAGAAAATATTCCCTTTATGAGGAAGGGGTCCCAAAGGCAAGAGTATGAGAACCTGAGTCACTTGCCTCTTTCATCTCGACCCTGGACCTGAACCCACTCATTCCAAGGGAGAAGGAGAAAATGACAGCTGATCACTAAGAACTCATAGAGTAGAGCTAAGAAGAGGAGGAGGAGGAAGAAGAAGAAAGGATAGGGTGGGAAAAAATGAATGAAGAGGAAACGATGGAGAAGTATACTAATCACAACTTACACTAATATGGTGCTAGAAGTTTTGTTAAGCGCTTCACCTACCTCTGATCTCTGGACTGGACAAGTACATCCCATTTCCTTTTTCCTCAGCTTTCTACAATAAGAGCCATCTTCACAGGGTTGTCAATTTGGAGCCAGAAGAAATCTTAGAGGTCATCGAGGCCATTCTCATTTTACATTTGAGAAACCCAAAGCTCATAGACATTGAGTAATTCATCAAACATCACACAACAGCCAAACCCAAATTTAAACCTCTGATTCCAAATCCAGTGCTCCTTTCCCAAGAATATGCTGCCCACCTGTCCTCTCAGCTACAACACTCACAAAGAAGAGGAGGGAGATGTCCTGGGGTCTCAGCACCCGTGTAACCCATGAAGTCTGAATCTGTCACTGCCTTAGGAAGTAATCTAGCTAAAGGGTCTGAGAGAAGACACTGAAACAAATGATGGGATGAAGGCAGCAGACACAACATGCTGAAAAAATACTCCACATGCCATCATTTCACCACCATGATAAAAGTCAGACTGCAAATCCTATTATGCTTTTTTCATCTAGATGTCTATGACAGGGAGTGACAGGAAGGCCACAAGTGTCTATGCTGGGATTTGCATGGGGCTATTCCCATTTTAATCTTTTCATTTTGTTCACTTTGCAGCAACTAAATTTTTCCCTTACTCCTTTCTCACTCAGGCATTCCAATGGCCATCTCTCCCCTAGCACAGCTAGTCAGGAGAAAGGCAAGGAAGAACATCAAGAGACACGAGAATCTCTTGGTAGAATCACAAAGGGTTTGAGGGAACTGAGAGAGAGAGAGAGAGTGGTATTACAGTAAAAGTACAATTTCATGTCCCTTAACTGGCACTTAACTAACTGGGTATCCACAGACAAGTCACTTCTCTAGTTTCAGTTTTTCTCCTTTGTAAAATGGGACTGATACTTATACTATCTCTTTCATAGAGTTATTTTAAGGAAAGCACTTTGTTAACTTTAAAGCACAAGAGTAATGTGAATTACTGTTATCATTTTAGTTGAACCATAAATCAAAAACCAAAATGAACATTGTTATTTTGCTTACCTAGGAGTCAAATATTCATCCATTCAACAGAGATTCACTGTATGCCTACTACATACAAAGCTCTGGGAAACAAAAATAAATAAGACATGATAACTGCTTCAAGGAGTTTAGAATCTGGTCAGTCATGAGAATTATACAGATAAATACAATAAAAATTAAAATAATGAAAAGTATATGAAAGTAGTAGAAGTTCCTACTTCTTACTGAACTTGGAATCAAACCAAAATTTAAAATATAAAGACAAGTCATCCAGTAGTTGGTAGTTTATATATTTCCTAAAACTTTTAAATCAAAACAAAACTGGAACATCAAATACTTTCTAAGCCCAACCTGAATCAGAGATTTAATTTGGTTCAAGTTCCTGGATGACCTCTAGGCTGACATTTGGAAAATACTGTTTTAAGCTCAGCTTGTCAGCATCACAGCTAGTTAATATTCTAGAAATTTTGTATGTTTACAGAAATGCCTCAACCTCCAGATAGCCACCCTCCATCAAGGATGCCATCTCCCAAATTGGGATCAACAGGAACCAAATTCCTTCCTTGGACTTCCAGGCAATAAGCCCACCAGTATTTATCAGTTCAAACAAGTTAACCAGAATTGTTCTAATTCTTCAGAATGTCCACAAGTCAAATTTCCCGTCCCTAAGGATCTTACAGTCCAAAACAGTCAATACCAAGAACTCAGACCATAGAATGGTATAGATAGAAGGAACTCGTGATATCATCTAGTGTTGATTTTGGATTCTTGACCTGAGGAACGTGAATTTTTAAGTATATATATTTTTAATAGAATCACCGTATTTCAGTGAAATTGGTTTCTTTACAATCTTATGTATTTTATTTTGAGAAGGGGCCCATCAGCTTCACCAGATTGCCAAAAGGCTTCATGACCCAAGAAAGGTTAAAAATCCATAATCCAAAATGTGCTGGTGCCCGTTCATATAGGCTCACAGAAGCCAATTGTTAAATTTTCAGTGTGAGCATTTAACCCTCAGAAATAAATGTTACAAATCAGAGTTTGATGTATTGTTTTGTTGTGTGTCTAGAAATAAGAAAGTGACAGAGAAAATGTTATGAATGCAGATTAAGCTTTAAAGTGTGTCCTGGGTGCTTCTTTCCAGAGAGCTGATTGTTAAATATTTATTAGCACTCCCTTGCCCTGATCTACAACATTTCTTTCACTTAACAAATAGGGAAACTGAATCAAGAGATGAATTAACTTACCCAAGGTCACACAATCAGGAAAAGAGTCAAAACAACACTTCAATTCTATTAGCTCCAGAGATATAATTGGGAATTCGGATGCCCTGAAAAAAATTTAAACAAGAGGGAGGGAAAAAGAAGACATAGAAGAAGGAACAGTAGACAGAAGAAGCAATGGTCCAATGGTAATAGGGAAAAGCAGATCTCAGGAGAGAGGTACCATGGTGACAGGACTCCTGGGGTTGTAGCCTTAGGCTAAATGAAAGAACCAGAGAAATTGTGGTGTGGGGCACAAGACTATCAGAAGATAAGATAAGATGGTGGTAGGCTGCTGTTGGAAGGAAGTTAGTCCCTTAGATGCCAACTAGCCTCATCACCCAGAGAGAAAGCCCTTATTGCCTCCTCCTAGTTATAGCTGTGTCTCTAATGGATCATTCTGTAACTTAGCAGGTGCCAACTGTGTTTAACTATACTGGTGCCTATCATTTTAAGGCTACAAATAAATTTCAGAAAAGACTTATTTAAACCCATTTTTAAAATTGAATTGAAATGCACTAGGAAAGATAACTATTTAAAAGGAATCATAGGATAGGTCCTTCGGTAAAACAAAGAATCCTTTTATAAAGCTTAGTCAATGTGATATACTGAAAAGACTTCAAAAAAGAGAGTCTCCAGGTGGCTCTGATAGTAACATGAGGTGTGACCTTGGGCAACTTACTTCATCTCTCTGAGTTTTTATTTGTAAAATAACGGGGCTGAACTATATGATTTCTAAGAGTATCCTTCCCAGCTCTCTCATGCTATCTTTTCTAGTAGGTCCAGATTCTCATATCTAGGGCTTGCTGAAAGAGGGGCACAAATGTGTGAAATAGGGCATTTGGATAGCAGACCATTGGATTTAAGGGACCTTAGAGATCATTTTATACTTAAGGAAACTGAAGCCCAGAATGGAAAAAAGATTACAAGTAACAGAACATGAACTCAAACCCACCATCTTCTGGAATAGTTCAGTGAAAGAAAACATGAATCTGGCCTCAGACACTTCCTAGCTATATGACTCTGGGCAAGTCACCCAACTCAAATTGCCTAGTTCTTACCTCTCTTCTGCCTTGGAATCCATACTTAGTATTAATTCTAAGAGAGAAAATGAGAGAGAGAGAGAGAGAGAGAGAGAGAGAGAGAGAGAGAGAGAGAGAGAGAGAGAGAGAGAGAGAGAGAGAGAGAGAAGAGAAACACATGGACTTTGGACTCAGAGGACCTTGTGTTCAAATCTTACCTTTGTGAGTCTTAATTTTGTCATCTATACAAGGAGGACGTTGGATTGAATGGTCACTACGGTCACTTCCAACTTTAGCATTATGAACTAATGCTTTTTCCACCATTATTCCTTAGCCCCATTATCCTTCTTGGAAGGAAAAATAGAAATTCTTTATTTGTTTCTCCCTATCTCCATTCTACACACACACTCTCTCTCTCTCTCTCTCTCTCTCTCTCTCTCTCTCTCTCTCTCTCTCTCTCTCT